>NW_027265354.1:0-52777 GCF_036320965.1 Panulirus ornatus
TGTGTCGGAGGGCAAAAGTGGCGTGGGATGGGCTCCGTACTTCCGCTCCTTACCTCTCAGGTTAGCGGGCGAAGGGTGTCGGAGGGCAAAAGTGGCTTGGATGCGGCTCCGTCACCTTCCGCTCCTTACTCTCAGGTTTAGCGGGCGAAGGGTGTCGGAGGGCAAAAGTGGCGTGGGATGCGGCTCGTCACCTTCCGCTCTTACCTCTCAGGTTAGCGGCCGAAGGGTGTCGGATGGGCAAAAGTGGCGTGGATGCAGGCTCCGTCACCTTCCGCTCCTTACCTCTCCAGGTTTAGCGGCAAGGGTGTCTGGAGGGCAAAAGTGGCGTGGGATGCGGCTCCGTAACCTTCCGCTCCTTATCTCAGGTAGCGGCGAGGGTGTCGAGGGCAAAAGTGGGTGGATGCGGCTCCGTCACCTTCCGCTCCTTACCTCTCAGGTTAGGGGGCGGGAGGGTGTCGGAGGGCAAAAGTGGCGTGGGATGCGGCTTCCCGTTCACCTTCCGCTCCTTACCTCTCAGGTTAGCGGGCGAAGGGTGTCGGAGGGCAAAAGTGGCGTGGGATGCGGCTCCGTCACATTCCGCTCCTTACCTCTCAGGTTAGCGGGCGAAGGGTGTCGGAGGGCAAAAGTGGCGTGGGATGCGGCTCCGTCACCTTCCGCTCCTTACCTCTCAGGTTAGCGGGAGAAGGGTGTCGGAGGGCAAAAGTGGCGTGGGATGCGGCTCCGTCACCTTCCGCTCCTTACCTCTCAGGTTAGCGGGCGAAGGGTGTCGGAGGGCAAAAGTGGCGTGGGATGCGGCTCCGTCACCTTCCGCTCCTTACCTCTCAGGTTAGCGGGCGAAGGGTGTCGGAGGGCAAAAGTGGCGTGGGATGCGGCTCCGTCACCTTCCGCTCCTTACCTCTCAGGTTAGCGGGCGAAGGGTGTCGGAGGGCAAAAGTGGCTTGGGATCCGCTCCGTCACATTCCGCTCCTTACCTCTCAGGTTAGCGGGCGAAGGGTGTCGGAGGGCAAAAGTGGCGTGGGATGCGGCTCCGTCACCTTCCGCTCCTTACCTCTCAGGTTAGCGGGCGGAGGGTGTCGGAGGGCAAAAGTGGCGTGGGATACGGCTCCGTCACCTTCCGCTCCTTACCTCTCAGGTTAGCGGGCGAAGGGTGTCGGAGGGCAAAAGTGGCGTGGGATGAGGCTCCGTAACCTTCCGCTCCTTACCTCTCAGGTTAGCGGGCGAAGGGTGTCGGAGGGCAAAAGTGTCTTGGGATCCGCTCCGTCACATTCCGCTCCTTACCTCTCAGGTTAGCGGGCGAAGGGTGTCGGAGGGCAAAAGTGGCGTGGGATGCGGCTCCGTCACCTTCCGCTCCTTACCTCTCAGGTTAGCGGGCGGAGGGTGTCGGAGGGCAAAAGTGGCGTGGGATACGGCTCCGTCACCTTCCGCTCCTTACCTCTCCTGTTAGCGGGCGAAGGGTGTCGGAGGGCAAAAGTGGCGTGGGATGAGGCTCCGTAACCTTCCGCTCCTTACCTCTCAGGTTAGCGGGCGAAGGGTGTCGGAGGGCAAAAGTGGTGTAGGATGCGGCTCCGTCACCTTCCGCTCCTTACCTCTCAGGTTAGTGGGCGAAGGGTGTCGGAGGGCAAAAGTGGCGTGGGATGCGGCTCCGTCACCTTCCGCTCCTTACCTCTCAGGTTAGCGGGCGAAGGGTGTCGAGGGCAAAAGTGGCGTTTGATGCAGCTCCGTCACCTTCCGCTCCTTACCTCTCAGGTTAGCGGGCGAAGGGTGTCGGAGGGCAAAAGTGGCGTGGGATGCGGCTCCGTAACCTTCCGCTCCTTACCTCTCAGGTTAGCGGGCGAAGGGTGTCGAGGGCAAAAGTGGCGTTTGATGCGGCTCCGTCACCTTCCGCTCCTTACCTCTCAGGTTAGCGGGCGGTGGGTGTCGGAGGGCAAAAGTGGCGTGGGATGCTGCTCCGTCACCTTCCGCTCCTTACCTCTCAGGTTAGCGGGCGAAGGGTGTCGGAGGGCAAAAGTGGCGTGGGATGCGGCTCCGTCACCTTCCGCTCCTTACCTCTCAGGTTAGCGGGCGAAGGGTGTCGGAGGGCAAAAGTGGCGTGGGATGCGGCTCCGTCACCTTCCGCTCCTTACCTCTCAGGTTAGCGGGCGAAGGGTGTCGGAGGGCAAAAGTGGCGTGGGATGCGGCTCCGTCACATTCCGCTCCTTACCTCTCAGGTTAGCGGGCGAAGGGTGTCGGAGGGCAAAAGTGGCGTGGGATGCGGCTCCGTCACCTTCCGCTCCTTACCTCTCAGGTTAGCGGGCGAGGGTGTCGGAGGGCAAAAGTGGCGTGGGATGCGGCTCCGTCACCTTCCGCTCCTTACCTCTCAGGTTAGCGGGCGAAGGGTGTCGGAGGGCAAAAGTGGCGTGGGATGCGGCTCCGTCACCTTCCGCTCCTTACCTCTCAGGTTAGCGGGCGAAGGGTGTCGGAGGGCAAAAGTGGCGTGGGATGCGGCTCCGTCACCTTCCGCTCCTTACCTCTCAGGTTAGCGGGCGAAGGGTGTCGGAGGGCAAAAGTGGCGTGGGATGCGGCTCCGTCACCTTCCGCTCCTTACCTCTCAGGTTAGCGGGCGAAGGGTGTCGGAGGGCAAAAGTGGCGTGGGATGCGGCTCCGTCACCTTCCGCTCCTTACCTCTCAGGTTAGCGGGCGAAGGGTGTCGGAGGGCAAAAGTGGCGTGGGATGCGGCTCCGTCACCTTCCGCTCCTTACCTCTCAGGTTAGCGGGCGAAGGGTGTCGGAGGGCAAAAGTGGCGTGGGATGCGGCTCCGTCACCTTCCGCTCCTTACCTCTCAGGTTAGCGGGCGAAGGGTGTCGGAGGGCAAAAGTGGCGTGGGATGCGGCTCCGTCACCTTCCGCTCCTTACCTCTCAGGTTAGCGGGCGAAGGGTGTCGGAGGGCAAAAGTGGCGTGGGATGCGGCTCCGTCACCTTCCGCTCCTTACCTCTCAGGTTAGCGGGCGAAGGGTGTCGGAGGGCAAAAGTGGCGTGGGATGCGGCTCCGTCACCTTCCGCTCCTTACCTCTCAGGTTAGCGGGCGAAGGGTGTCGGAGAGCAAAAGTGGCGTGGGATGCGGCTCCGTCACCTTCCGCTCCTTACCTCTCAGGTTAGCGGGCGAAGGGTGTCGGAGGGCAAAAGTGTCTTGGGATCCGCTCCGTCACATTCCGCTCCTTACCTCTCAGGTTAGCGGGCGAAGGGTGTCGGAGGGCAAAAGTGGCGTGGGATGCGGCTCCGTCACCTTCCGCTCCTTACCTCTCAGGTTAGCGGGCGGAGGGTGTCGGAGGGCAAAAGTGGCGTGGGATACGGCTCCGTCACCTTCCGCTCCTTACCTCTCAGGTTAGCGGGCGAAGGGTGTCGGAGGGCAAAAGTGGCGTGGGATGAGGCTCCGTAACCTTCCGCTCCTTACCTCTCAGGTTAGCGGGCGAAGGGTGTCGGAGGGCAAAAGTGTCTTGGGATGCGCTCCGTCACCTTCCGCTCCTTACCTCTCAGGTTAGCGGGCGAAGGGTGTCGGAGGGCAAAAGTGGCGTTTGATGCGGCTCCGTCACCTTCCGCTCCTTACCTCTCAGGTTAGCGGGCGGTGGGTGTCGGAGGGCAAAAGTGGCGTGGGATGCTGCTCCGTCACCTTCCGCTCCTTACCTCTCAGGTTAGCGGGCGAAGGGTGTCGGAGGGCAAAAGTGGCGTGGGATGCGGCTCCATCACCTTCCGCTCCTTACCTCTCAGGTTAGCGGTCGAAGGGTGTCGGAGGGCAAAAGTGGCGTGGGATGCGGCTCCGTCACCTTCCGCTCCTTACCTCTCAGGTTAGCGGGCGAAGGGTGTCGGAGGGCAAAAGTGGCGTGGGATGCGCTCCGTCACATACCGCTCCTTACCTCTCAGGTTAGCGGGCGAAGGGTGTCGGAGGGCAAAAGTGGCGTGGGATGCGGCTCCGTCACCTTCCGCTCCTTACCTCTCAGGTTAGCGGGCGGAGGGTGTCGGAGGGCAAAAGTGGCGTGGGATGCGGCTCCGTCACCTTCCGCTCCTTACCTCTCCTGTTAGCGGGCGAAGGGTGTCGGAGGGCAAAAGTGGCGTGGGATGCGGCTCCGTCACCTTCCGCTCCTTACCTCTCAGGTTAGCGGGCGAAGGGTGTCGGAGGGGAAAAGTGGCGTGGGATGCGGCTCCGTCACCTTCCACTCCTTACCTCTCAGGTTAGCGGGCGAATGGTGTCGGAGGGCAAAAGTGGCGTGGGATGCGGCTCCGTCTCCTTCCACTCCTTACCTCTCAGGTTAGCGGGCGAAGGGAGTCGGAGGGCAAAAGTGGTGTGGGATGCGCTTCCGTCACCTTCCGCTCCTTACCTCTCAGGTTAGTGGGCGAAGGGTGTCTGAGGGCAAAAGTGGCCTGGGATGCGGCTCCGTCACCTTCCGCTCCTTACCTCTCAGGTTAGCGGGCGAAGGGTGTCGGAGGGCAAAAGTGGCGTGGGATGCGCTCCGTCACTTTTCGCTCCTTACCTCTCAGGTTAGCGGGCGAAGGGTGTCGAGGGCAAAAGTGGCGTTTGATGCGGCTCCGTCACCTTCCGCTCCTTACCTCTCAGGTTAGCGGGCGGAGGGTGTCGGAGGGCAAAAGTGGCGTGGGATGCGGCTCCGTAACCTTCCGCTCCTTACCTCTCAGGTTAGCGGGCGAAGGGTGTCGGAGGTTAAAAGTGGCGTGGGATGCTGCTCCGTCACCTTCCGCTCCTTACCTCTCAGGTTAGCGGGCGAAGGGTGTCGGAGAGCAAAAGTGCCGTGGGATGCGGCTCCGTCACCTTCCGCTCCTTACCTCTCAGGTTAGCGGGCGAAGGTTGTCGGAGGGCAAAAGTGGCGTGGGATGCGGCTCCGTCACCTTCCGATCCTTACCTCTCAGGTTAGTGGGCGAAGGGTGTCGTAGGGCAAAAGTGGCGTGGGATGCGGCTCCGTCACCTTCCGCTCCTTACCTCTCAGGTTAGCCGGCGAAGGGTGTCGAAGGGCAAAAGTGGCGTGGGATACGGCTCCGTCACCTTCCGCTCCTTACCTCTATTGGTAAGCGGGCGAAGGGTGTCGCAGGGCAAAAGTGGCGTGGGATGCGGCTCCGTCACCTTCCGCTCCTTACCTCTCAGGTTAGCGGGCGAAGGGTGTCGCAGGGCAAAAGTGGCGTGGGATGCGGCTCCGTCACCTTCCGCTCCTTACCTCTTAGGTTAGCGTGCGAAGGGTGTTGGAGGGCAAAAGTGGCGTGTGATGTGCGCTCCGTCACCTTCCGCTCCTTACCTCTCAGGTTAGAGCGCGCAGAGTGCCAGAAGGCAAAGGTGGCCTCGGATGCGCTCCGTCACCTTCCGCTCCTAACCTCTCAGATTAGTGGGCGAAGGGTGTCGCAGGTCAAAAGTGGCGTGGGATGCGGCTCCGTCACCTTCCGCTCCTTACCTCTCAGGTTAGCGGGCGAAGGGTGTCGGAGGGCAAAAGTGGCGTGGGATGCGGCTCCGTCACCTTCCGCTCCTTACCTCTCAGGTTAGTGGGCGAAGGGTGTCGGAGGGCAAAAGTGGCGTGGGATGCGGCTCCGTCACCTTCCGCTCCTTACCTCTCAGGTTAGCGGGCGAAGGGTGTCGGAGGGCAAAAGTGGCGTGGGATTCGGCTCCGTCACCTTCCGCTCCTTACCTCTCAGGTTAGCGGGCGAAGGGTGTCGGAGGGCAAAAGTGGCGTGGGATGCGGCTCCATCACCTTCCGCTCCTTACCTCTCAGGTTAGCGGTCGAAGGGTGTCGGAGGGCAAAAGTGACGTGGGATGCGACTCCATCACCTTCCGCTCCTTACCTCTCAGGTTAGCGGGCGAAGGGTGTCGGAGGGCAAAAGTGGCGTGGGATGCGGATCCGTCACCTTCCGCTCCTTACCTCTCAGGTTAGCGGGAGAAGGGTGTCGGAGGGCAAAAGTGGCGTGGGATGCGGCTCCGTCACCTTCCGCTCCTTACCTCTCAGTTTAGCGGGCGAAGGGTGTCGGAGGGCAAAAGTGGCGTGGGATGCGGCTCCGTCACCTTTCGCTCCTTACCTCTCAGGTTAGCGGGCGAAGGGTGTCGGAGGGCAAAAGTGGCGTGTGATGCGGCTCCGTCACCTACCGCTCCTTACCTCTCAGGTTAGCGGGCGAAAGGTGTCGGAGGGCAAAAGTGGCGTGGGATGCGGCTCCGTCACCCTCCGATCCTTACCTCTCAGGTTAGCGGGCGAAGGGTGTCGGAGGGCAAAAGTGGCGTGGGATGCGGCTCCGTCACCTTTCGCTCCTTACCTCTCAGGTTAGCGGGCGAAGGGTGTCGGAGGGCAAAAGTGGCGTGTGATGCGGCTCCGTCACCTACCGCTCCTTACCTCTCATGTTAGCGGGCGAAGGGCGTCGGAGGGCAAAAGTAGCCAGTTTAAAGCAGTATTAGCCATATAAAGGATACCATTTTCATACTGGTTTGCAATGCAAGAAGTATTCCTACTTGAGTCCAGTATAGTAGCCAGTATAAAGCAGTATTAGCCATATAAAGGACACCAGTTTCATACTGGTTTCCAATGCAAGAAGTATGCCTACTTGAATCCACATTTACAAAGTGATATCCCCTCAAATTCTCAAAAAAATTTCCATTTGTTTAATAATCTTTTTAACATATACTTTCCCACGAATACTCAACAAACTTATACCTCTGTAATTGGAACACTCACCTTTATCATCCCCTTTGCCTTTGTACAAAAGCGCTATGCATGCATTCCGCCAATCCTCAGGCACTGCACCATGAACCAAACATACATTGAATATCCTCACCAACCAGTCAACAACATGGTCACCCCCTTTTTTAATAAATTCCACTGCAATGCCATCCCATTCCTCCCCCACTCCCCTTACTTCCATTGTTCTCACCTTTTTCCATTCTGTACTCAGTCTCTCCTGGTACTTCCTCACACAAGTCTCCTTCCCAAGCTCCCTTACTCTCACCACCCTCTTCACCCCAACATTCACTCTTCTTTTCTGAAAACCCATACAAATCTTCACCTTAACCTCCACAAGATAATGATCAGACATCCCTCCAGTTGCACCTCTCAGCACATTAACATCCAAAAGTCTCTCTTTCGCACGCCTGTTAATTAACACGTAATCCAATAACGCTCTCTGGCCATCTCTCCTACTTACATACGTATACTTATCTATATCTTGCTTTTTAAACCAGGTATTCCAAATCACCAGTCTTTTTTCAGCACATAAATCTACAAGCTCTTCACCATTTCCATTTACAACACTGAACACCCCATGTATACCAATTATTCCCTCAACTGCCACATTACTCACCTTTGCATTCAAATCACCCATCACTATAACCCGGTCTCGTGCATCAAAACCATTAACACACTCATTCAGCTGCTCTCAAAACACTTGCCTCTCATGATTTTTCTTCTCATACCCAGGTGCATATGCACCAATAATCACCCATCTCTCTCCATCAACTTTCAATTTTACCCATATTAATCGAGAATTTACTTCCTTACATTCTATCTCATACTCATACAACTCCTGTTTCAGGAGTAGTGCTACTCCTTCCCTTGCTCTTGTCATTTCACTAACCCCTGACTTTACTCCCAAGACATTCCCAAACCACTCTTCCCCTTTACCCTTGAGTTTCGTTTCACTCAGAGCCAAAACATCCAGGTTCCTTTCCTCAAACATACTACCTATCTCTCCTTTTTTCACATCTTGGTTACATCCGCACATATTTAGACACCCCAGTCTGAGCCTTCGAGGAGGATGAGCACTCCCCGCAGGACTCCTTCTTCTGTTTCCCATTATAGATATTGATAGGTGTGTTATTTTTATATGTATATTATGTGTATATTCTATTAGGTGTATTTGTTGTATTTCAGCTGTATTATTTGTTTAATTACAGTTGCATTTGTAGTGAATATTAAGTGTATTAGTTTGATATGATTATAAGTAGTATGTTAGTATGTGTCTTACTTGCATATTAGCATAAGTGTAACTTTCATATTATAAGGTATATTGTAATTGCTATATATAGTGAAATATTTGCATTTATTGTATACTATTGTAGATGATTTTAATATTTGCTTGTGTGTATTAAATGAATAATATTCATATGATGTTTATTGGTTTTATATTATCATGTGTATTACTGTTTTCAAATGTATTATGTTTTTTCCAAGGTTTATTGCTGTTATATTTTGAATGTTACAAATTGTAAAATTTATAATGAATAATATATTTTAAGAGCTTATGTACATTTGTGTTTGTACATATATACTTGGATGGCATTGCAGTGGAATTTATTAAAAAAGGGGGTGACCATGTTGTTGACTGGTTGGTGGGGATATTCAATGTATGTTTGGTTCATGGTGCAGTGCCTGAGGATTGGCGGAATGCCCGCTTACCTCTCAGGTTAGTGGGCGCAGGGTGTCGGAGGGCAAAAGTGGCGTGGGATGTGCGCTCCATCTCCTTCCGCTCCTTACCTCTCAGGTTAGCGGGCGAAGGGTGTCGGAGGGCAAAAGTGGCGTGGGATGTGCGCTCCGTCACCTTCCGCTCCTTACCTCTCAGGTTAGCGCGCGCAGAGTGAAAGAAGGCAAAGGTGGCCTCGGATGCGCTCCGTCACCATCCGCTCCTTAAGTCTCAGGTTAGCGGGCGAAGGGTGTCGGAGGGCAAAAGTGGCGTGGGATGCGGCTCCGTCACCTTCCGCTCCTTACCTCTCAGGTTAGCGCGCGCAGAGTGAAAGAAGGCAAAGGTGGCCTCGGATGCGCTCCGTCACCATCCGCTCCTTAAGTCTCAGGTTAGCGGGCGAAGGGTGTCGGAGGGCAAAAGTGGCGTGGGATGCGGCTCCGTCACCTTCCGCTCCTTACCTCTAAGGTTAGCGGGCGAAGGGTGTCGGAGGGCAAAAGTGGCGTGGGATGCGGCTCCGTCACCTTCCGCTCCTTACCTCTCAGGTTAGCGTACGAAGGGTGCCGGAGGGCAAAAGGTGCGTGGGATGCGGCTCCGTCACCTTCCGCTCCTTACCTCTCTGGTTAGCGGGCGAAGGGTGTCGGAGGGCAAAAGTGACGTGGGATGCGGCTCCGTTACCTTCCGCTCCTTACCTCTTAGGCTAGCGGTTGAAGGGTGTCGGAGGGCAAAAGTGGCGTGGGATGCGGCTCCATCAACTTCCGCTCCTTACCTCTCAGGTTAGCAGGCGAAGGATGTCGGAGGGCAAAAGTGGCGTGGGATGCGGCTCCGTCACCTTCCGCTCCTTACCTCTCAGGTTAGCGGGCGAAGGGTGTCGGAGGGCAAAAGTGGCGTGGGATGCGGCTCCGTCACCTTCCGCTCCTTACCTCTCAGGTTAGCGGGCGAAGGGTGTCGGAGGGCAAAAGTAGCGTTTGATGCGGCTCCGTCACCTTCCGCTCCTTACCTCTCAGGTTAGCGGGCAAAGGGTGTCGGAGGGCAAAAGTGGCGTGGGATGCGGCTCCGTCACCTTCCGCTCCTTACCTCTCAGGTTAGCAGGCGAAAGGTGTCGGAGGGCAAAAGTGGCGTGGGATGCGGCTCCTTCACCTTCCGCTCCTTACCTCTCAGGTTAGCGGGCGAAGGGTGTCGGAGGGCAAAAGTGGCGTGGGATGCCGCTCCGTCACCTTCCGCTCCTTACCTCTCAGGTTAGCGGGCGAAGGGTGTCGGAGGGCAAAAGTGGCGTGGGATGCGGCTCCGTGACCTTCCGCTCCTTACCTCTCAGGTTAGCGGGCGAAGGGTGTCGGAGGGCAAAAGTGGCGTGGGATGCGGCTCCGTCACTCTTCCGCTCCTTACCTCTAAGGTTACCCGGCGAAGGGTGTCGGAGGGCAAAAGTGGCGTGGGATGCGGCTCCGTCACCTTCCGCTCATTACCTCTAAGGTTAGCGGGCGAAGGGTATCGGAGGGCAAAAGTGGCGTGGGATGCGGCTCCGTCACCTTCCGCTCCTTACCTCTCAGGTTAGCGGGCGAAGGGTGTCGGAGGGCAAAAGTGGCGTGGGATGCGGCTCCGTCACCTTCCGCTCCTTTTCTCTCGGGTTAGCGGGCGAAGGGTGTCGGAGGGCAAAAGTGACGTGGGATGCGGCTCCGTTACCTTTCGCTCCATAACTCTTAGGCTAGTGGGCGAAGGGTGTCGGAGGGCAAAAGTTGCGTGGGATGCGGCTCCGTCACCTTCCGCTCCTTACCTCTCAGGTTAGCGGGCGAAGGGTGTCGGAGGGCAAAAGTGGCGTGGGATGCGGCTCCGTCACCTTCCGCTCCTTACCTCTCAGGTTAGCCGGCGAAGGGTGTCGGAGGGCAAAAGTGGTGTGGTTAGGTTAGGTTAGGTTAGGTTAGGTTAGGTTTGGTTAGGTTAGGTTAGGTTAGGTTAGGTTAGGTTAGTTTAGGTTCGGTTAGTTAAGGTTAGGATAGGTTAAGTTAGGTTAGGTTAGGTTAGGTTTGGTTAGGTTAGGTTAGGTTAGGTTAGGTTTGATTAGGTTAGGTTAGGTTAGGTTTGGTTAGGTTAGGTTAGGTAAGGTTAGTTTAGGTTAGGTTAGGTTAGGTTAAGGTTAGGTTAGGTTAGGTTAGGTTAGGTTAGGCTAGGCTAGGCTAGGTTAGGTTAGGTTAGGTTAGGTTAGGTCAGGTCAGGTCAGTTTAGGTCACTTTTCCCATTCCTATGCCCAACTAGATTAAAACAAGACCATTATGTAGCAGAAAACCTACCACTAGTTAGCACTCCAGAGATCGTTCCTGCTATGGGACTGCCAAGGGTGGTGAAGACATCCACTTCCATGTAGTTTGCACGCCAACTTTCCTGTACATTCTGATCTACACCATCTAGTAGGAACTCCCGGGTTATGCTGTCTAACGAGTGGCCATTCATCTGCAAAGTGAAATGCTTAACCAAAAGCAACCACGTACTATTGATTATATTCCTTTACCCCAATATGTCAGAACCACTAAACTCTATTTCCTCTACTATTACTATTATTACCACTGAACACCACTAATCTACAGATATGCCTGCTACTTTGTCTAAAATTATGAAGGCCAACACGACAGTTTTTGGTTCCCAATTATGTATTAAATCATGAGCATACAGCCTTGGTTTGCTCACATACATTGACTTAAAGGGCAGGAATACACGAGTTAGCCAACTGTGCACGTGATCCATTCGATAAACAGGAAACCAAATATAGACATCCTATGTATATAACACAACATGTTTAGTAGCCAGTATAAAGCAGTATTAGCCATATAAAGGACACCAGTTTCATACTGGTTTGCAATGCAAGAAGTATGCCTACTTGAATCCACATTTACAAAGTGATATCCCCTCAAATTCTCAAAAAAATTTCCATTTGTTTAATAATCTTTCTAACATATACTTTCCCACGAATACTCAACAAACTTATACCTCTGTAATTTGAACACTCACCTTTATCATCCCCTTTGCCTTTGTACAACAGCGCTATGCATGCATTCCGCCAATCCTCAGGCACTGCACCATGAACCAAACATACATTGAATATCCTCACCAACCAGTCAACAACATGGTCACCCCCTTTTTTAATAAATTCCACTGCAATGCCATCCCATTCCTCCCCCACTCCCCTTACTTCCATTGTTCTCACTTTTTTCCATTCTGTACTCAGTCTCTCCTGGTACTTCCTCACACAAGTCTCCTTCCCAAGCTCCCTTACTCTCACCACCCTCTTCACCCCAACATTCACTCTTCTTTTCTGAAAACCCATACAAATCTTCACCTTAACCTCCACAAGATAATGATCAGACATCCCTCCAGTTGCACCTCTCAGCACATTAACATCCAAAAGTCTCTCTTTCGCACGCCTGTCAATTAACACGTAATCCAATAACGCTCTCTGGCCATCTCTCCTACTTACATATGTATACTTATCTATATCTCGTTTTTTAAACCAGGTATTCCCAATCACCAGTCCTTTTCCAGCACATAAATCTACAAGCTCTTCACCATTTCCATTTACAACACTGAACACCCCATGTATACCAATTATTCCCTCAACTACCACATTACTCACCTTTGCATTCAAATCACCCATCACTATAACCCGGTCTCGTGCATCAAAACCACTAACACACTCATTCAGCTGCTCCCAAAACACTTGCCTCTCATGATCTTTCTTCTCATGCCCAGGTGCATATGCACCAATAATCACCCATCTCTCTCCATCAACTTTCAGTTTTACCCATATTAATGGAGAATTTACTTTCTTACATTCTGTCTCATACTCATACAACTCCTGTTTCAGGAGTAGTGCTACTCCTTCCCTTGCTCTTGTCATCTCACTAACCCCTGACTTTACTCCCAAGACATTCCCAAACCACTCTTCCCCTTTACCCTTGAGTTTCGTTTCACTCAGAGCCAAAACATCCAGGTTCCTTTCCTCAAACATACTACGTATCTCTCCTTTTTTCACATCTTGGTTACATCCACACACATTTAGACACCCCAGTCTGAGCCTTCGAGGAGGATGAGCACTCCCCGCATGACTCCTTCTTCTGCTTCCCATTATAGATATTGATAGGTGTGTTATTTTTATATGTATATTGTGTGTATATTCTATTAGGTGTATTTGTTGTATTTTAGCTGTATTATTTGTTTAATTACAGTTGCATTTCTAATGAATATTAAGTGTATTAGTTTGATATGATTATAAGTAGTATGTTAGTATGTGTCTTACTTGTATATTAACATAAGTGTAACTTTCATATTATAAGGTATATTGTAATTGCTATATATAGTGAATTTTTTCTTTTTTTATACCTCGTCGCTGTCTCCCGCGTTTGCGAGGTAGCGCAAGGAAACAGACGAAAGAAATGGCCAAACCCCCCCCATACACATGTACATACACACGTCCACACACGCAAATATACATACCTACACAGCTTTCCATGGTTTACCCCGGACGCTTCACATGCCTTGATTCAATCCACTGACAGCACGTCAACCCCTGTATACCACATCGCTCCAATTCACTCTATTCCTTGCCCTCCTTTCACCCTCCTGCATGTTCAGGCCCCGATCACACAAAATCCTTTTCACTCCATCTTTCCACCTCCAATTTGGTCTCCCTCTTCTCCTCGTTCCCTCCACCTCCGACACATATATCCTCTTGGGCAATCTTTCCTCACTCATTCTCTCCATGTGCCCAAACCACTTCAAAACACCCTCTTCTGCTCTCTCAACCACGCTCTTTTTATTTCCACACATCTCTCTTACCCTTACGTTACTTACTCGATCAAACCACCTCACACCACACATTGTCCTCAAACATCTCATTTCCAGCACATCCATCCTCCTGCGCACAACTCTATCCATAGCCCACGCCTCGCAACCATACAACATTGTTGGAACCACTATTCCTTCAAACATACCCATTTTTGCTTTCCGGGATAATGTTCTCGACTTCCACACATTTTTCAATGCTCCCAAAATTTTCGCCCCCTCCCCCACCCTATGATCCACTTCCGCTTCCATGGTTCCATCCGCTGACAGATCCACTCCCAGATATCTAAAACACTTCACTTCCTCCAGTTTTTCTCCATTCAAACTCACCTCCCAATTGACTTGACCCTCAACCCTACTGTACCTAATAACCTTGCTCTTATTCACATTTACTCTTAACTTTCTTCTTCCACACACTTTACCAAACTCCGTCACCAGCTTCTGCAGTTTCTCACATGAATCCGCCACCAGCGCTGTATCATCAGCGAACAACAACTGACTCACTTCCCAAGCTCTCTCATCCCCAACAGACTTCATACTTGCCCCTCTTTCCAAGACTCTTGCATTTACCTCCCTAACAACCCCATCCATAAACAAATTAAACAACCATGGAGACATCACACACCCCTGCCGCAAACCTACATTCACTGAGAACCAATCACTTTCCTCTCTTCCTACACGTACACATGCCTTACATCCTCGATAAAAACTTTTCACTGCTTCTAACAAATTGCCTCCCACACCATATATTCTTAATACCTTCCACAGAGCATCTCTATCAACTCTATCATATGCCTTCTCCAGATCCATAAATGCTACATACAAATCCATTTGCTTTTCTAAGTATTTCTCACATACATTCTTCAAAGCAAACACCTGATCCACACATCCTCTACCACTTCTGAAACCACACTGCTCTTCCCCAATCTGATGCTCTGTACATGCCTTCACCCTCTCAATCAATACCCTCCCATATAATTTACCAGGAATACTCAACAAACTTATACCTCTGTAATTTGAGCACTCACTCTTATCCCCTTTGCCTTTGTACAATGGCACTATGCACGCATTCCGCCAATCCTCAGGCACCTCACCATGAGTCATACATACATTAAATAACCTTACCAACCAGTCAACAATACAGTCACCCCCCTTTTTTATAAATTCCACTGCAATACCATCCAAACCTGCTGCCTTGCCGGCTTTCATCTTCCGCAAAGCTTTTACTACCTCTTCTCTGTTTACCAAATCATTTTCCCTAACCCTCTCACTTTGCACACCACCTCGACCCAAACACCCTATATCTGCCACTCTGTCATCAGACACATTCAACAAACCTTCAAAATACTCACTCCATCTCCTTCTCACATCACCACTACTTGTTATCACCTCCCCATTTACGCCCTTCACTGAAGTTCCCATTTGCTCCCTTGTCTTACGCACCCTATTTACCTCCTTCCAGAACATCTTTTTATTCTCCCTAAAATTTACCGATAGTCTCTCACCCCAACTCTCATTTGCCCTTTTTTTCACCTCTTGCACCTTTCTCTTGACCTCTTGTCTCTTTCTTTTATACTTCTCCCACTCAATTGCATTTTTTCCCTGCAAAAATCGTCCAAATGCCTCTCTCTTCTCTTTCACTAATACTCTTACTTCTTCATCCCACCACTCACTACCCTTTCTAAACAGCCCACCTCCCACTCTTCTCATGCCACAAGCATCTTTTGCGCAATCCATCACTGATTCCCTAAATACATCCCATTCCTCCCCCACTCCCCTTGCTTCCATTGTTCTCACCTTTTTCCATTCTGTACACAGTCTCTCCTGATACTTCCTCACACAGGTCTCCTTCCCAAGCTCACTTACTCTCACCACCTTCTTCACCCCAACATTCACTCTTCTTTTCTGAAACCCATACTAATCTTCACCTTAGCCTCCACAAGATAATGATCAGACATCCCTCCAGTTGCACCTCTCAGCACATTGACATCCAAAAGTCTCTCTTTCGCACGCCTGTCAATTAACACGTAATCCAATAACGCTCTCTGGCCATCTCTCCTACTTACTTAAGTATACTTATGTATATCTCGCTTTTTAAACCAGGTATTCCCAATCATCAGTCCTTTTTCAGCACATAAATCTACAAGCTCTTCACCATTTCCATTTACAACACTGAACACCCCATGCATACCAATTATTCCCTCAACTGCCACATTACTCACCTTTGCATTCAAATCACCCATCACTATAACCCGGTCTCGTGCATCAAAACCGCTAACACACTCATTTAGCTGCTCCCAAAACACTTGCCTCTCATGATCTTTCTTCTCATGCCCAGGTGCATATGCACCAATAATCACCCACCTCTCTCCATCAACTTTCAATTTTACCCATATTAATCGAGAATTTACTTTCTTACATTCTATCACATACTCCCACAACTCCTGTTTCAGGAGTATTGCTACTCCTTCCCTTGCTCTTGTCCTCTCACTAACCCCTGACTTCACTCCCCAGACATTTCCAAACCACTCTTCCCCTTTACCCTTGAGCTTCGTTTCACTCAGAGCCAAAACATCCAGGTTCCTTTCCTCAAACATACTACCTATCTCTCCTTTTTTCACATCTTGGTTACATCCACACACATTTAGGCACCCCACTCTGAGCCTTCGAGGAGGATGAGCACTCCCCGCGTGACTCCTTCTTCTGTTTCCCATTTTAGAAAGTTAATACAAGGAGGGGAGGATTTCTGGCTCCCCGCTCCCGTCCCCTCTAGTCGCTTTCTACGACACGCGAGGAATACGTGGGAAGTATTCTTTCACCCCTATCCCCAGGGATAATATACATATATATATACACACACACACACACACACACACACACATACACACACACACACACACACACACACACACACACACACACACACACACACACATACATATTATACATATGAAAAATGTAAGAAACAATTTAGAAAACAAACTTCTAGCTTGAAAAGAATGAAAAAATGAACGTCACATAATGGTTCAACCTCTGGCTATGGAAAAGGAAATGTACAATTTATTCACACAAACGTCAATAGCAGTTCTCATCAATTTCACCACTGAATCAATAAGCTTCAATGTCTAAGCTACATTTTTCTCCAACTTCACTATTTTCTTGTCAAAACACCATGCATGAAAACTATCACTCCAGTAACACAACTATAAACATTTACTTCCCCTTTAAAAAGTTCTGGGGAAGTCTGTCTCGATACATTGCGGCGAGGCGACGCGACGCTGACACAATCACTGTCACAATATCACTTCTGCCTCCTTCCAAGCGTTGTTTCAGGGAATAATTCCGGGTTGCTGAAGTGCCGCATAGGCTGGCACGATAGCCCTGGCCACATCGAAGACGTTATGAGCCCGGCCGTTGTCCACAGATTCGAACGCAGCGTCGAGTCTCCTGGGATCTCTCATACCCTCGTCGAGCGCGCGGTACACCCGCGTGTAGTTGTCATCTCTCATATAATTTTGCCTTATTTGCTTCCTGTGCTGTAGTGACGTATACATACAATGGTGATATAGTGAAATATTTGCATTTATTGTATACTATTGTAGATGATTTTATTATTTGCTTGTGTGTATTAATTGAATAATATTAATATGATGTTTATTGGTGTTATATCATCATGTGTATTACTGTTTTCAAATGTATTATGTTTTTTGCAAGGTTTATTGCTGTTTTATTTTGAATGTTACAAATTGTAAAATTTATAATGAATAATATATTTTAAGAGCTTATGTACATTTGTGTTTGTATATATATACTTGGATGGCATTGCAGTGGAATTTATTAAAGAAGGGGGTGACCATGTTGTTGACTGGTTGGTGAGGATATTCAATGTATGTTTGGTTCATGGTGCAGTGCCTGAGGATTGCCGGAATGCCCGCTTACCTCTCAGGTTGCGGGCGCAGGGTGTCGGAGGGCAAAAGTGGCGTGGGATGTGCGCTCCGTCACCTTCCGCTCCTTACCTCTCAGGTTAGCGGGCGAAGGGTGTCGGAGGGCAAAAGTGGCGTGGGATGTCCGCTCCGTCACCTTCCGCTCCTTACCTCTCAGGTTAGCGCGCGTAGAGTGCCAGAAGGCAAAGGTGGCCTCGGATGCGCTACGTCACCTTCCGCTCCTTACCTCTCAGGTTAGGGGGCAAAGGGTGTCGGAGGTCAAAAGTGGCGTGGGATGCGGCTCCGTCGTCTTCCGCTCCTTACCTCTCAGGTTAGCGGGCGAAGGGTGTCGGAGGGCAAAAGTGGCGTGGGATGCGGCTCCGTCACCTTCCGCTCCTTACCTCTCAGGTTAGCGGGCGAAGGGTGTCGGAGGGCAAAAGTGGCGTGGGATGCGGCTCCGTCACCTTCCGCTCCTTACCTCTCAGGTTAGCGGGCGAAGGGTGTCGGAGGGCAAAAGTGGCGTGGGATGCGGCTCCGTCACCTTCCGCTCCTTACCTCTCAGGTTAGCGGGCGAAGGGTGTCGGAGGGCAAAAGTGGCGTGAGATGTGGCCCCGTCACCTTCCGCTCCTTATCTCTCAGGTTAGCGGGCGAAGGGTGTCGGAGGGCAAAAGTGGCGTGGTTAGGTTAGGTTAGGTTAGGTTAGGTTAGGTTTGGTTAGGTTAGGTTAGGTTAGGTTAGGTTAGGTTGGGTTAGGTTAGGTTAGGTTAGGTTAGGTTAGGTTGGGTTGGGTTAGGTTAGGTTAGGTTAGGTTAGGTTAGGTTGGGTTGGGTTAGGTTAGGTTAGGTTAGGTTGGGTTGGGTTAGGGTAGGTTAGGTTAGGTTAGGCTAGGCTAGGGTAGGCTAGGTTAGGTTAGGTTAGGTTAGGTCAGGTCAGGTCAGGTCAGGTTAGGTCATTTTTCCCATTCCTATGCCCAACTAGATTAAAACAAGACCATTATGTAGCAGAAAAGGGTTAGGTTAGGTTAGGTTTGGTTAGGTTTGGTTAGGTTTGGTTAGGTTAGGTTAGGTTAGGTTAGTTTAGGTTAAGTTTGGTTAGGTTAGGTTAGGTTAGGTTTGGTTAGGTTAGGTTAGGTTAGGTTAGTTTAGGTTAGGTTAGGTTAGGTTAGGTTAAGGTTAGGTTAGGTTAGGTTAGGTTAGGTTAGGTTAGGCTAGGCTAGGCTAGGTTAGGTTAGGTTAGGTTAGGTCAGGTCAGGTCAGGTCAAGTTAGGTCACTTTTCCCATTCCTATGCCCAACTAGATTAAAGCAAGACCATTATGTAGCAGAAAACCTACCACTAGTTAGCACTCCAGAGATCGTTCCTGCTATGGGACTGCCAAGGGTGGTGAAGACATCCACTTCCATGTAGTTTGCACGCCAACTTTCCTGTACATTCTGATCTACACCATCTAGTAGGAACTCCCGGGTTATGCTGTCTAGCGAGTGGCCAATCATCTGCAAAGTGAAATGCTTAACCAAAAGCAACCACGTACTATATATTATATTCCTTTAACCCAATATGTCAGAACCACTAAACTCCATTTCCTCTACTATTACTATTATTACCACTGAACACCACTAATCTACAGATATGCCTACTACTTTGTCTCAAATTATGAAGGCCAACACGACAGTTTTTGGTTCCCAATTATGTATTAAATCATGAGCATACAGCCTTGGTTTGCTGACATACATTGACTTAAAGTGCAGGAATACACGAGTTAGCCAACTGTGCACGTGATCCATTCGAGAAACAGGAAACCAGATATAGACATCCTATGTATATAACACAACATGTTTAGTAGCCAGTATAAAGCAGTATTAGCCATATAAAGGACACCAGTTTCATACTGGTTTCCAATGCAAGAAGTATGCCTACTTGAATCCACATTTACAAAGTGATATCCCCTCAAATTCTCAAAAAAATTTCCATTTGTTTAATAATCTTTTTAACATATACTTTCCCACGAATACTCAACAAACTTATACCTCTGTAATTGGAACACTCACCTTTATCATCCCCTTTGCCTTTGTACAACAGCGCTATGCATGCATTCCGCCAATCCTCAGGCACTGCACCATGAACCAAACATACATTGAATATCCTCACCAACCAGTCAACAACATGGTCACCCCCTTTTTTAATAAATTCCACTGCAATGCCATCCCATTCCTCCGCCACTCCCCTTACTTCCATTGTTCTCACCTTTTTCCATTCTGTACTCAGTCTCTCCTGGTACTTCCTCACACAAGTCTCCTTCCCAAGCTCCCTTACTCTCACCACCCTCTTCACCCCAACATTCACTCTTCTTTTCTGAAAACCCATACAAATCTTCACCTTAACCTCCACAAGATAATGATCAGACATCCCTCCAGTTGCACCTCTCAGCACATTAACATCCAAAAGTCTCTCTTTCGCACGCCTGTCAATTAACACGTAATCCAATAACGCTCTCTGGCCATCTCTCCTACTTACATACGTATACTTATCTATATCTCGCTTTTTAAACCAGGTATTCCCAATCACCAGTCCTTTTTCAGCACATAAATCTACAAGCTCTTCACCATTTCCATTTACAACACTGAACACCCCATGTATACCAATTATTCCCTCAACTGCCACATTACTCACCTTTGCATTCAAATCACCCATCACTATAACCCGGTCTCGTGCATCAAAACCACTAACACACTCATTCAGCTGCTCCCAAAACACTTGCCTCTCATGATCTTTCTTCTCATGCCCAGGTGCATATGCACCAATAATCACCCATCTCTCTCCATCAACTTTCAGTTTTACCCATATTAATCGAGAATTTACTTTCTTACATTCTATCTCATACTCATACAACTCCTGTTTCAGTAGTGCTACTCCTTCCCTTGCTCTTGTCATCTCACTAACCCCTGACTTTACTCCCAAGACATTCCCAAACCACTCTTCCCCTTTACCCTTGAGTTTCGTTTCACTCAGAGCCAAAACATCCAGGTTCCTTTCCTCAAACATTCTACCTATCTCTCCCTTTTTCACATCTTGGTTACATCCACACACATTTAGACACCCCAGTCTGAGCCTTCGAGGAGGATGAGCACTCCCCGCATGACTCCTTCTTCTGTTTCCCATTATAGATATTGATAGGTGTGTTATTTTTATAGGTATATTGTGTGTATATTCTATTAGGTGTATTTGTTGTATTTCAGCTGTATTATTTGTTTAATTACAGTTGCGTTTGTAGTGAATATTAAGTGTATTAGTTTGATATGATTATAAGTAGTATGTTAGTATGTGTCTTACTTGTATATTAGCATAAGTGTAACTTTCATATTATAAGGTATATTGTAATTGCTATATATAGTGAAATATTTGCATTTATTGTATACTATTGTAGATGATTTTATTATTTGCTTGTGTGTATTAATTGAATAATATTAATATGATGTTTATTGGTTTTATATTATCATGTGTATTACTGTTTTCAAATGTATTATGTTTTTTGCAAGGTTTATTGCTGTTATATTTTGAATGTTACAAATTGTAAAATTTATAATGAATAATATATTTTAAGAGCTTATGTACATTTGTGTTTGTATAGATATACTTGGATGGCATTGCAGTGGAATTTATTAAAAAAGGGGGTGACCATGTTGTTGACTGGTTGGTGAGGATATTCAATGTATGTTTGGTTCATGGTACAGTGCCTGAGGATTGGCGGAATGCATGCATAGCGCTGTTGTACAAAGGCAAAGGGCTGGCTGGCTGGCTGGCTCGGTGTGTGTGGTATGCTCGCGGGGAGGAAGGAGGGTCAGCCGCCGCCGCTCTCACGCTTAGGTTAGGTTTAACTCAGAGAAAGGTTAGGGGATTTGTCACGCCTATTGATGGCAAAAGCCCCAACATAGTCGACATATAGATTAAGAGTTGTGTATTTCGCCACTGTAACTGGACCTTATACGCCGGCATCGAAAGTGAGAGTGAGGAGGAGGAGGAGGAGGAGGCTGGCTGGGTGTGTGTTTGTGTGTAGTATGGAATGCGAGAGCGCGGGAGGTAGGGGGGTCGTCCGGCCTTTTCCTTCTCCTCCGCCACGCGCCCGTTCCCTCGCTCGCGCACTACTTACTAAAACAACAACCGGTAATCTAGTGAGTGATGTCAAACTCCGCGGACGCAATGTGAGTCGATCGATAATAGGCCACTGATGTTCACCACCACCACCACCACCGTTTGTGAGGAAGGGAGGGAGGTGGGTCGGACGCGCGTCATCGAAAACGAGAGTGAGAAGGTGACTGTGTCTGGCTGGCTCGGTGTGTGTGGTATGCGCGCGGTGAGGGAGGAGGGTTGGCCGCCGCCGTTGCCGCCGCTCTCGCTTGTTAGGTTAGGTTAGGTTGGGTTAGGTTAGGTTGGGTTAGGATAGGTTAGGTTAGGCTAGGCTAGGCTAGACTAGGTTAGGTTAGGTTTGGTTAGGTCGAGGTGGTGTGCCAAGTGAGAGGGTTAGGGAGAATGATTTGGTAAACATAGAAGAGGTAGTAAAAGCTTTGCGGAAGATGAAAGCCGGCAAGGCGGCGGATTTTGAATGGTATTGCAGTGGAATTTATTAAAAAAGGGGGTGACTGTATTATTGACTGGTTGGTAAGGCTATTTAATGTATGTATGATTCATGGTGAGGTGCCTGAGGAGTGGCGGAATGCTTGCATAGTGCCATTGTACAAAGGCAAAGGGGATAAAAGTGAGTGCTCAAATTACAGAGGTATAAGTTTGCTGAATATTCCTGGGAAATTATATGGGAGGGTATTAATTGAGCGGGCGAAGGCATGTACAGAGCATCAGATTGGGGAAGAGCAGTGTGGTTTCAGAAGTGGTAGAGGATGTGTGGATCAGGTGTTTGCTTTGAAGAATGTATGTGAGAAATACTTGAAAAACAAATGGATTTGTATGTAGCATTTATGGATCTGGAGAAGGTATATGACAGAGTTGATAGAGATGCTCTGTGGAAGGTATTAAGAATATATGGTGTGGGAGGAAAGTTGTTAGAAGCAGTGAAAAGTTTTTATCGAGGATGTAAGGCATGTGTACGTGTAGGAAGAGAGGAAAGTGATTGGATCTCAGTGAATGAAGGTTTGCGGCAGGGGTGTGTGATGTCTCCATGGTTGTTTAATTTGTTTATGGATGGGGTTGTTAGGGAGGTGAATGCAAGAGTTTTGGAAAGAGGGGCAAGTATGCAGTCTGTTGTGGATGAGAGAGCTTGGGAAGTGAGTCAGTTGTTGTTCATTGATGATACAGCGCTGGTGGCTGATTCATGTGAGAAACTGCAGAAGCTGGTGACTGAGTTTGGTAAAGTGTGCGAAAGAAGAAAGCTGAGAGTAAATATGAATAAGAGCAAGGTTATTAGGTACAGTAGGGTTGAGGGACTAGTCAACTGGGAGGTAAGTTTGAATGGAGAAAAACTGGAGGAAGTGAAGTGTTTTAGATATCTGGGAGTGGATTTGGCAGCGGATGGAACCATAAAAGCGGAAGTGAATCATAGGGTGCGGGAGGGGGCGAAAGTTCTGGGAGCGATGAAGAATGTGTGGAAGGCAAAAACATTATCTTTGAAAGCAAAATGGGTATGTTTGAAGGAATAGTGGCTCCAACAATATTATATGGTTGTGAGGCGTGGGCTATAGATAGAGTTGTGCGGTGGAGGTTGGATGTGCTAGAAATGAGTTGTTTGAGGACAATATGTGGTGTGAGGTGGTTTAATCGAGTAAGTAATGATAGGGCAAGAGAGATGTATGGTAATAAAAAGAGTGTGGTTGAGAGAGCAGGAGAGTGTGTTTTGAAATGGTTTGGTCGCATGGTGAGAATAAGTAAGGAAAGATTGACAAAGAGGATATATGTGTTAGAGGTGGAGGGAATGAGGAGAAGTGGGAGACCAAATTAGAGGTGGAAAGATGGAGTGAAAAAGATTTTGAGCGATCGGGGCCTGAACATGCAGGAGAGTGAAAGGCGGGCAAGGATTAGAGTGAATTGGATCGATGTGGTATACCGGGGTTGACGTGCTGTCAGTGGATTGAATCAGGGCATGTGAAGCGTCTGGGGTAAACCATGGAAAGTTGTGTGGGGCCTGGATGTGGAAAGGGAGCTGTGGTTTCGGGCATTATTGCTTGACAGCTAGAGACTGAGTGTGAACGAATGGGGCCTTTGTTGTCTTTTCCTAGTGCTACCTCGCACACATGAGGGGGGAGGGGGATGGTATTCCATGTGTGGCGAGGTGGCGATGGGAATGAATAAAGGCAGACAGTGTGAATTGTGTGCATGGGTATATATGTATGTACCTGTGTGTGTATATACATGTGTACATTAAGATGTATAGGTATGTATATTTGCGTGTGTGGACGTGTATGTATATACATGTGTATGGGGGTGGGTTGGGCCATTTCTTTCGTCTGTTTCCTTGCGCTACCTCGCAAACGCGGGAGACAGCGACAAAGCAAAATAAAAAAATAAATAAGATAGTATTGTAGCTTATGTATCGTCCGGCATGCTCGCTGGTTATGAGTCAACCTGAAAGATGACATGGTTTTTTGAGGAGGCAGATGTTATGTATTCAGTTTTTTGTACCTTGAAAAAGAATGTTTTTGTTTTGTATAATGTCCCATAATATACCGTTAACTTTTCTCTTACAGACTTAAAGAATGTTATAAATTTTCTATTCTTTAATTATGTCACTGAATTTATTCAATCATATAGATTACTATTAAAGTTTTGCTTAAATTATAATTGTTACTTTTCTGTACAAAAAAGTGCTTGTTTTGCTAAAACAGTAATTTTGGGAGCTGGAGCTATGGTGTTCAAACGCACATTCGCTCTCTCTGCTCGTTGCTTGTTAGTTGGGTAAACGTTCGCGCTGGCTTCTCTGCAGAATCAGGTTGTATTTGCCCTTCTTGTTGTCATCAGCCCTTGATTAATTGTCATATTCAAAGATAAGGATATAGGCTTTATTTAGAGAAGGAAAGAACAATATTTGTGGACAGATGTAAATATTTAATTAGGATAAATGTTTCCGTTGCTAGTCCACCTCGACGTCGGTCATGTGTTCAGATCATAACTTGTTTTTTGTTTCTTTCAAGATGTTTTTGCTGATTGTTTATCTACCGAAACAGTTATATCAGGGCATAATCCTGGGCTAATGTGTGTTAAAGGGTCGAAACCTACCGTATTCGAAGGCGATTGGTAACGTGACACTGAGGATGGAGATGTGGTGTGTGAAACCATTAAGCGCGTCGTAAACAGGATCCTCCTGAATCTTGTGTCGCGACTTTTACCACAGTTTCGGTAGAGAGATGAGACGCAATAGTACAATATCTTCTGTGGTTTTCAGTGTCAGCGTTTTTTATGTTTCTCGTATGTAATTTGGAATATCTTATTTCCCTGTCTGATAGGAGAGCCTGTAGTACATGAAACATAACTCTAAATTAGTTCCTAGATAAGCTCTTCCTATCATTGGAACACATGATACTAGTCTCTACGTTTCTAGATAGCACGCGCGACACACAGCAATACAGAAAGATTATGTATATCTGTGTTTGAGTCTCTTATAGATTAAGATAAAACTATACGTCTGCCTCTAAATCATATCTTACCGCTTGGCAAGCATAAGTTGAACCGAGCTTAAGGGTCAACCACTTGCCTTCAAGAACTTCCCTCACTTTAAGAAAATGTGGCAACCGTCGCCAGGGAAATGAAATCATAAACAAGCATGCTGGCCATACGGGGATTTGAGCCTGTAGTTCAGGTGGTGTCACCACTGTGTCTATACAGAGCCACCTTATTATCGTGTAAGTATTTCGACGACGCAGGTAGCTATAATAACTAGACCTCCGTCCCTTGCAGAGCTAGACTACGCAATTGTCCAAGACAATATGTTTACCAAATGGCGTCCTAACTACGTCTCTTCGTTGTATATCAACTGACTTATATTTCTCTTGTATCTTCCCTGATGATGTGACTATTACACGAAAGTGCACTTGGGAACTTCCCGTGTTTCATTTTCCCCGTGGACTCGTAGGAGTGTATATATATATATATATATATATATATATATATATATATATATATATATATATATATATATATATATATATTTATTCATTTTTTTATTATAAGAGTTTTGGAAAGAGGTGCAAGTATGAAGTCTGTTGGGGATGACAGAGCTTGGGAAGTGAGTCAGTTGTTCGCTGATGTTACAGCGCTGGTGGCTGATTCATGTGAGAAACTGCAGAAGCTGGTGACTGAGTTTGGTAAAGTGTGTGAAAGAAGAAAGTTACGAGTAAATGTGAATAAGAGCAAGGTTATTGGGTACAGTGGGGTTGAGGGTCAAGTCAATTGGGAGGTAAGTTTGAATGGAGAAAAACTGGAGGAAGTAAAGTGTTTTAGATATCTGGGAGTGGATCTGGCAGCGGATGGAACCATGGAAGCGGAAGTGAATCATAGGGTGGGGGAGGGGGCGAAAATCCTGGGAGCCTTAAAGAATGTGTGGAAGTCGAGAACATTATCTCCGAAAGCAAAAATGGCTCTGTTTGACGGAATAGTGGTTCCAACAATGTTGTAAGGTTGCGAGGCGTGGGCTATGGATAGAGTTGTGCACAGGAGGGTGGATGCGCTGGAAATGAGATGTTTGAGGACAATGTGTGGTGTGAGGTGGTTTGATCGAGTAAGTAATGTAAGGGTAAGAGAGATGTGTGGAAATAAAAAGAGCGTGGTTGAGAGAGCGGAAGAGGGTGTTTTGTAATGGTTTGGGCACATGGAGAGAATGAGTGAGGAAAGATTGACAAAGAGGATATATGTGTCGGAGGTGGAGGGAACGAGGAGAAGTGGGAGACCAAATTGGAGGTGGAAAGGTGAAGTGAAAAAGATTTTGAGTGATCGGGGCCTGAACATGCAGGAGGGTGAAAGGCGGGCAAGGAATAGAGTGAATTGGATCGATGTGGTATACCGGGGTCGACGTGCTGTCAATGGATTGAATCAGGGCATATGAAGCGTCTGGGGTAAACCATGGAACGTTGTGTGGGGTCTGGATGTGGAAAGGGAGCTGTGGTTTCGGGCATTATTGCATGACAGCTAGAGACTGAGTGTGAACGAATGGGGCCTTTGTTGTCTTTTCCTAGCACTACCTCGCACACATGAGGGGGGAGGGGGATGTTATTCCATGTGTGGCGAGGTGGCGATGGGAATGAATAAAGGCAGACAGTGTGAATTGTGTGCATGTGTATATATGTATGTGTCTGTGTGTGTATATATATAAATGTGTGTACATTGAGATGTATAGGTATGTATATTTGCGTGTGTGGACGTGTATGTATATACATGTGTATGGGGGTGGGTTGGGCCATTTCTTTCGTCTGTTTCCTTGCGCTACCTCGCAAACGCGGGAGACAGCGACAAAGCAAAATAATAATATATATGTGTGTGTGTGTGTGTGTGTGTGTGTGTGTGTGTGTGTGTGTGTGTGTGTACATGAGTTATATCAAGCGTTAGAGAGTATAAGTGACTTAGTTTTGTGGTAAATACACGAAATTATGTCGAGACCAAGTGACCTATAAATTGCAGGCCAGGGTGGTAATGCCGAGGTATTGGCTGGTCGTGCTGAAGGCTTGTGAAGACGACCATGTCCAGGGTAAGGAGCTACAGTGTAATCATCCTCTTATTAAGCTACTAATTCTTCAGATATCTTGGACGTATTTTTGGGTTTGTGATCTCAAATATAATGTCATGTGTATGTGAGTTTTTAGGTAGTATGTTCATCAGATTGCGTTCATATTTGTGTGCCTGTATTTGTGTTCTTGTTTATCATTGTGTTTTTTTACTGTGAATGATATTTGTGTTTGTTTACCTGTCAATATGCATGCATGTATTAGTGTATACAGATGTGTTTGCGAGCGTCTGAAAATCCGTGTGACACCAGAAACACGTATTAATGGTATATTAGGCGTAATTCGAAGCATACTCGCATCATTTTATGATATGTTTTGAAGCACTTTACAAAAGTACAATAATTTTCATGTCTTGCATCAAAACATTACTGAAGGATGCAAGATTGTGGGAGCGATTACGTCTCCATTCCCCTAGGGTGATGCACCTCACTGGCATGATGAATAACGCCGGTCCTACTGAGGTTGAGATGAGGTCCTTTGTTATTTTCCTTTGGTATTCCCGCCTCATATTCCCAAGACCGTCATGGCGACGCGCAAGGCTGTGGTGTAATCTGTAATAGTCACCTCGCTGGTCTACTTAATTCGACATAGACACATTAACAAATTGGGAGAGATGTGCTTAATTCAGGACTTTATTATTGTCCTGGCATTTATTCTGCATGGTTCCGTTTACTAGCTTTATATTTTTCAGTCAACAGTTTTTCTCCAATATTGTTTATGAGTTTCTGCAGGTTTGTCTCCTTTCAAATCATAACGTGCGGAAAAGATATCCTGATGTCATTTTTTTTTCTGGTATGAAACTCAGGAAAGATCCTAGCTTTCCAGGAGATATTCTTATTCACTTTGGCGATAATTTTCTCTCAGACAGTATCGTTAATCAAGGAGACGCCATCATTCTTGTATTAAATAACACACAAACTCTTGTGTCTGAGAACATGAGTAATCTCGTACGTCTCCCAGAGATACTGGTTGGTGTGTTGGTCGCGCCCTGGGCCACTGTGACGTTGTGGTAAGCACGTCAAGCTCATCTGACTGGCTTATTATTCAGTACTGGTAGATAATTGTTTTCTCATGTTATCATGCCCCCGCTACGAAGTAATTAGAGGGTATATTGCTTTATTACACCTGTCTGTCTGTGTTCCTCCCGAGTGAGGGTGTTATAATTTGTATAATCAACGCTCTCGCTTACGATTACGATTGTCAGTTGAATAAAATGGAACTATACTGATTTGTGACATGGAAATCATAAACGGAGATATATAATGATTTTGTTTACGCGTTTACCCGTGTTAGTAAGTACGGTACCTGTTATGTGTACCCGCCTTCCCACACAGGTATTCTTACTAGGATTCAGCTGAAATTTTAAGTGCATTATATGTATATCAAACATGCATGTGAAGTTATAGTGGCATTAGAAAGGACTTGCAGAAACTTCCATGATACTTTTTCCAGCTATATTGCGTTGCGCATTATCTATCTGTTTGGTGTAGTCAGTTCCTCTTACAGTTATTTATAGATTAAAATGAAACCTTTTATATATAATTCTGATGGCCATTGGTGAACTTGTCCAAAAATTGTCATGAGCTGCACATAAACACTTCCCACTCCTTTGTGTTACATAAGAAATAAGATATTAGTGTTCTTTAAATAGACAGACTTGTAACTTCACTTGAATAACCGTACTCACTCACTACAATAAATGTAGCCTGTGCACACACTGGAGGTACTCGTGTAGTTACGACATGCTCGTCTCCGTTTTAAATCTGACATCAGGAAAGTTTTGAGAGACTGGCGCCTTTTCTGTGTCTGTTATATTTCTTTCTCTTGCTTGTCTTTCAGACTTGTTTACTGGTGCCCCGCGATAGGGAGATTGTGCCAGGAATGATGAAGAAAAGACCTCATTCCCTCACATACATCCTTAAACTTTCGTGCGTAATGCACCGAAACCATGGCCCCATGTCCACAGCCAGGCCCCACAGACCTTTACGCGGTTTCTCCTCCTGCTTCATATGCCTTATTTCAGTCCATGGACACCACGTCGTCACCTGTATACCTCATATCTCCCATGCACTGTATCCTGTGCACGCGTTTTCACCATCCTCCATATTCTGGCTCCGCTCACTCAAAATCTTTTTTCGCTCCAACCTTGCATCTTCACTTTGATCTCCCTTCTCTTGTCCTCTCCACTTTTGCCACATATATCCTGTATGTCAACCTTTCCTCGCTTATTCTCTCTACATACTCAAAGTCTTTCAGCACGCCCTCTTGAGCACTTTCAACCACACTCCTCTAGTACCACACCTCTTTCTTACCGTATCAACGCTTCTCACACCACAAGTTGTCCTGAAACATTTCCGAACATCCACCCTCTTTCGTGTGTTCTCATACAGTATCGTTGGCGCTGCCAATGACTATACAAACGATGATAGGAAAGTGACTGCTGCAACTAATAGAAAAATGGATAACCAAAGTACATATTGGCAACTATGGCCACCTCTCCTGCCCACTATGGTCGTTACGCTTATCCTTATTCTTCTTGGGCAACAAGTATTAATCATTAATACACATTAACGGCAGTATATTGTTTCACTCATCCTGGTGTTAGGTAGGTGCCAAGTTTCTCCTTGATATCTCCTCCCAGTACATATATGGTCAGTGACAGGAGTACAGGCTTTTATAGTTCTCATCATTCAGTTGACGTATTGGAAATCTAACTTATTTGCTTTTCTTCCAGTCTGCTTTATCATTTATCTGTTAGCAGTATATACATTTTTTTTTTTAACCATGTTATGTAACATATTTTGATCACTACTGTCTTTTCTGCGTGTATTATCCTGTATGTTGTTGATCAGTCATATGATTATTTATCCCTCATCCGCAATCTCTGTATTGGATATTTTTCTCTGTCTTGTCCTAATTTCATTTCTCTCCAAATTTTTCCCAATTATTTGATATATCATGAATAATGAAATCAACAAGTCACACATTGTACTGCAATTAACAGCATGTTAAACACCTTACCAATCACCACTACATAAATAGGATTTCAATAACCACCTGCATACCACATGAATTATGGATAACAAAGATTGGCTTTGATGTTTGATATAGCATTACAGTAAGCACTGCAGGCATAGACCTACACTGTAAAATTCAAAAGCATGCACTTACTGAACGCCCAACAAACCAGGAAGCGTCGTGTTTCAGTTTGGAGGATGTCTGTCCAGTCACGTAATTTCTTTGATAAAAAATGATGACTGCAGACCCAGTAGCTTCTGTGCAACTTTTCTGCTCTCACATTCATAATATAAGGCACACAGACAGCATACTGCCACACGAATCACCTGCAGAAACAATTACCGCAATCGGGAATTCTTCCCAATTAAGAGGTTAACAAATATGAATAAACGAAAATTCCCATGGTATCACATATTCACAGCTACCGGTTAGGCCTATTCTAGATTGTTACTCCTGGGTTATTGGTCAATAAGCGTACGTTAAGAGCAAACAATAGCACTTACCGATCGTTTTCTTTCATATATTGTGTGTGTGTGTGTGTGTGTGTGTGTGTGTGTGGATATTTTGCTCACAACACAGCAGTGAGAACGTCCGACCATGTTTTCTTGCTTTCAGATTGAGGTGTACATGAGAAAAAGCCATTTCGTCTCGCATTATTTTTGAAAAATATACAACTGTAGTCCCTTTTTGCGGATCAGTTCATTGGTATATATCCTGAATGAAATGTATATATGTATGTACATGATGGTGTTTCACAAGTTATAAAGTTATTTTTTTGGGTTACAGAGTAAAATTATGAAAGACGAGTTATGGTCATGGCAAAACTGTATTTCTAAAACGCGTACTTTGTATACGTGCAGACGAAAACTTAGGCGTCAGCCATCGCCACCTACATTCATTACGCAGCAATATCGTACTCTGAGGTTCCAGTTAGCATTAAAGGTCCTTTATAGCTTTCCTATCATCTGTTTTTAGGCATTGGGAGCTACTATACCTTCAAGGATACCCATTTTCACCTTCCCAAAGGTCGCTTCGCTTTCCACACTTTGCTCGGTGTTCCCAGAACATTCACCCACTTACCCACCTTGTGACTCATCTCCACTTCCAAGGTTCCATTCGCTGTCCCAGGTATCTAAAACACCCCACTTTCTCCTTTTTTTGCAATTGAAACTCGCACTTCAGGTAACCTGTCTCTTTGTACTGCTAAACCTGAATAACCATGCTTTTATCCACATTTACTCTCACGTTTCTCCTTTCATACACTCTCCCAAACTCTGACACCAACTTCTGCAGTTTCCCATGCGAATGTGTCTCGCTCTCTTATCTTTTTCGGTTACTTCTGATAGATATTCCCCTGAACACTCTCCATGTCAGTGCTGAGTGTGGTAGTAGAGTGCGGTATGTCTGTTCATAGTGCCCACACCACACCTTCAGCTTTATCACTTTCCATTCCTCCCAGTAACCTTGGTAACGTGATTACTTGTGTCATTACTGTGTTCGTAGTTATGTCGCTCCTTGTTGTCTGAGCATCACCTTGAGGGGTATCGTCTCTGCTGCTTGTGATCTGTCATGGTCCAGGTGTCTGGTCCTTTCTTAAGGACAGGGACGGTGTAACCTGATATATGGTTATCTTTGCATCGAGAGGAATATGAGGAACTATGAGGATCAGATACAGGGCTCATGAGTCTTGACTTTACTTAGAAATTCTTTATTATTATTCAGTGCATCTGAAACGAGGTTCATGGCACGATCTAGGGTGAACCTAAAACAAAGTTCGAAGCAAGGTTCTTTAGTGAATCTGAAGGTTCATGGTGGGATCTTGGGTGAACCTGAAGTAAAGTTCGCGGCAAGGTTCATTAGTGAACCTGAAGTAAGGTTCATAATGGGATCTTGGATAAACCTTAAGCAAAATTACTAGCTAGGTCCAGCAGTGAACCCGAAGCACGGATTGCACCTGGGTTAATGACTCGTCGTTGTTGAAATGTTGACGGTGCGAACCCGATACTGTCAGGCCGGGTTTCACAGCTGGACATTGGCAAAAAAAAAAAAAAAAAAGGCTAACGTCAGAATTTACTACTACAAGGAATATATAACCCCGTAAAAACAACAAAGTTCAGTTTCTCTTAATTTCACAACTGCATGTGATGCTGTAATCATACATATGGATTCGCCAATAATGAAGTGTACAAATAAGAGATACGTTATTGTGAGGTCTTGCTATTGGTTCATCCTCCGTATCGAAGCACCAGTCGGTGGGCGGGCTAGTTCAGGCGTCATCAATATTGTACTGATGGAAGATTGTCTTATTTACCTGAGTCCTGGAGAACTGTCGTTTATTAATTTTGCTCTTTAGTTTATCTCATTTATGAATAAAAAGAAAAGTTTGACCTACTACCGTGTAATTGTACCTTGACGATAAGAGGTAGTTAAGAGCAGTCGTTGTCGCCCAGCAAATGTAAACAAAGCATTGTGGCCGATGATTGGTGCAGCTGAAGTCTCCCATAATGCCACCACCGCTGCCGGTACTCCAGATAGAAGTAGGGTTAACGTCAGCTGGACGAGCGGGTCGCGGTGTGTGTTGATCTCTGTGTTTGTCGAGAAGTATATTCAAACTGGGATGCTGTGGGAAACATCTGATCGTGTGGAAGTGTGCAGAGAATACGTATTGACAACAGCCTAAGTGAGAGTAATGTTTGTGCTGGTATTACATCTGCCAGTACCAGGACTCGTGTTCGTTGCAGGATGTGGCAGGTCAGTGATGTGTGGACACGTTGGGCTCGAACTATCTACGTAAATGTCATGTACACTGTGGTAAATATTTAGATAAGTTCTGAGTTTATATGGTGTGAGGAATATTACTATAATCATTCATACGTGCCACTCGGAGTTGGACGAATATGTTACGATTTTAAGTAAGAATTGTTAACGTTCGGTCGTATAATGGAATGTTATCCGTGTCTTTGTACCACCACATCCAAAAGGTATTTAAGGGTTATATGTGTATGGGATTATCTAGTTTCATAATTTTGAAGATGCCTATTTCAGCAAGTAGGTTAACATTAACGCCATTATTATAGCTTAGTTTCCTTATAAAGTTTCACAGGTTTTTCTTGAACCTTTACAATACAACTAAACAAGAAATTGTATATTTTTCTTAATTCTGATATATTTTTCTCTCATTTTTCAGGTATGTTTTCTGTATAATATTTTCGTGTGAGGGTCGTCCGTAATACTCGGACATTTCTGTTGATTCATCATGCTAGAATTTCGCCCACGTCCAGGTGAGATCCTTCATGTATTCTGGGAAACGTTTATTTTTTTCCGCTTATCCATGAAGGAGTTGATTAAATTTTTACTTGATTTTAGTGTTTCGGTGTTGATTTCCTCCACTAGTCTTTCTGTAGCTGGTTGTCTGGTCATTTGGGTATTTACGCTAATGTTTTTCTAAAAAATTTCTGATCGATCCAGACTTGCTGCATTCAGATCTGGCTTTCAAAGTCATGTAGGACGTCATTATTTTGCGCAGTGCATAAGTTGACTGGAAACGTTACCATTTTCTAATATATACATTTATGTAACGACCAAAGAAAAATAATGCAGTTATCCATGAACGCATTATATTCATGGTGTAGGCTAGGGTCGGCTGGCCAGGGAGCGGCAGCTTGTCGGCTGGGCAGGGAGTGGCAGCTCGTCTACTGGATCGAGTTGAGGTAGGCAAGGGTCGGCTGGCCAGGGAGCGGCAGCTTGTCTACTGGATCTCGGTGAGGTATGGTAAGGTGGGCTGGCCAGGGAGCGACAGCTTTTCTACTAGATCGCTGTAAGGTAGGCTAGGGTCGGCTGGCCAGGGATCGGCAGCTTGTCTACTGGATCTCGGTGAGGTATGGTAAGGTCGGCTGGCCAGGGAGCGGCAGCTTGTCTACTAGATCGCGGTAAGGTAGGCTACGGTCGGCTGGCCAGTGATCGGCAGCTTGTCTACTGGATCTCGGTGAGGTAGGCTAAGGTCAGCTGGCCAGGGAGGGGCAGCTTCTCTACTGGATCGCGGTGAGGTAGGCTAGGGTCGGCTGGCCAGGGAGTGGCAGCTCGTCTACTGGATCGCGTTGAGGTAGGCAAGGGTCGGCTGGTCAGGGAGCGGCGGCTTGTCTACTGGATCGCGGTGAGGTAGGCTAGGGTCGGCTGGCCAGGGAACGCCAGCTTGTCTACTGGATCGCGGTGAGGTAGGCAAGGGTCGGCTGGACGGGGAGTGGCAGCTCGTCTACTGGATTATATTGAGGTAGGCTAGAGTCGGCTGGCCAGGGAGTGGCAGCTTGTCTACTGGATTGCGTTGAGGTAGGCTAGGGTCGGCTGCCAGGGAGTGGCAGCTCGTCTACTGGATTATATTGAGGTAGGCTGGGGTCGGCTGGCCAGTGAGTGGCAGCTCATCTATTAGAATATATTGAGGTAGGCTAGGGTCGGCTGGCCAGGGAGCGGCAGCTTGTCTAATGGATCGCGGTGAGGTAGGTAAGGGTCGCCTGGCCAGGGGGCGGCAGCTTGTCTACTGGATCGCGGTGAGGTAGGGTAGGGTCGGCTGGCCAGGGAGCGGCAGCTTGTCGGCTGGGCAGGGAGTGGCAGCTCGTCTACTGGATCGAGTTGAGGTAGCAAGGGTCGGCTGGCCAGGGAGCGGCAGCTTGTCTACTGGATTTCGGTGAGGTATGGTAAGGTCGGCTGGCTAGGGAGCGGCAGCTTGTCTACTAGATCGCGGTAAGGTAGGCTAGGGTCGGCTGGCCAGGGAGCGGCAGCTTGTCTACAGGATATCGCTGCAGAAGGTTTTTTCATCACAAAAGATGAATTTCTCCCAAAACTGATGTGGCTTGTCCGCATACTCCAACGCATATTCCACCCTGCTCTCCATGTTTGCCTCACTTAACATAGGTTTTGTTGCTGGTATGCGACCACGTAACCCATCAGAGTGATGTCTGTTTCGGACAGTTTGAGTGGTGCACTGCAGACCAAGAGTATCCCGAATGTTGCTAGCGGGCGTGAAGGGGGCAGCAGCAATGACAGCTGCTATTGCCTAGGGAAAGGATGACATATTGCAAATATAACATGTGATGTGGTTGTTTACATAACATCAAGTGGTCCAGTATACCTATATATGCAACATCATTACCTGATCATCTTCCGGGTTTGTGCAACGTGGGCGCCTACGCCGATGCCTGTTGTCTGTGTTGCCCAACTCTGCCTGTCGGCGAATCCATCGTGCTACGGTTGACCGGTGAATACCAAGACGTCTCCTAATTTCAGAGTCACTCTAGCCCTCATTATGAAGCTGTAGAATAGCTTCATGTGTCGCTTGTGATGTCTCCATGGTAAAATTAGATATACCACAAAAACAACCTTTCGACATTGGCTTGCAGTGAACTATACCCGAGCTGTTTCATTGTTTCAAAAGCATATCGCATGTCTCCTTACATTTCCTGCATGGACACGAAATGGCGGTGTAAGATAACCTTTATGGCCTGCCACGAACCCAGATGTGCTATAAAATAATACAATATCAATAGTAAAACATATTCTTCCTAAATTACACCTATACAATATGAAGCTATTGTGTTTACCTCGCATCACATTGAGGTATGCTGCAGCTGCCACATGCGGGGGTTGCCGGATATAGCTGTGTGTGTCTCACAGCTATATTGCACACACCAATTCAAAAGTAGGGGTTCGTACTGCCTTGTATGATGTAATTTTATTGTTGATTATATAATGCCGCTCTTGTGGCACGTAACTTACATGGGTCTAGCATAGGACTCTGGAAACCTGTGGCTTCCAGGCACGTATACCAACCCTACCGGCATGGTAGAAGAGGTAGGTCAGTGATCATTACAGACGTCTTCATACCCCCTCTGCGCGATAGTTTTTTGTTGTGTGTACGTGTATATATATATATATATATATATATATATATATATATATATATATATATATATATATATATACTCGTTAACAAGTTGCCTTGATTAGGGCATTCAGGTGCCCCTGCTGCCTCGGACATCGTATGAAAAATGAATCGACCAAAACAGTTCGCATACGTGTCTTGGAAATTCCCGTCGACAAAGGTTGTTTTGGGAAATACCACATTAAAAGCAGGCCGAGCATATTGCTCATGTTTTAGTCCGGTCTGTTGACACACTTCTGTTGATGCTGTGTCCATTTATTACACGTTAGGGAAGTACTATAAATACATATGGGGTCATTGGAAACCATCGGCGAAATTCCATTTTCTATGGTGAGTGTGGTAAATGGTGATATAGGTTGGTAGTCCTGGCTATGGCCGTCCTCGGAGATGTACTATCTATAATCGCGATAAATATATATTTCCATCGTCGAGGACAAATTTCGTCTCAGTCGTGGTTTACCGTAAAAAAACAAACAAGTAAAACATTGTTTAGAAATTGACTGACGTCAGAAGAGTCGGAATATATCATAAACGTGGACGACGTCTGAATCCGAATTGTTACATTGACTCTGACTTGGACGGACTGACATTCAAAATATATACTTTATTATAGAGCAAAAGAAATTTTCCTACATAAACTTTTAGTAACACACGCATGTAGCACGAGTACATGGAATATTAGTAAGTGTATAGTCAAAAATGAATGTTAAAAAACGATAAAAGGCCATGCAAGTCATTTCATTGGATTGAGACAACGCCTTGCCATACAATAAAGCCCCGCTTCTGCTTCGAGATGCCACACGAGCGCGGTCATTCCGAAACCGAAGATTACTATGTTTCTGGTTCATACGTTCATTTCCTGGGTTGTTGTGGTGAGTGACAATATCGCGTTGAGGGTTCCGGGAAGTGTAGTGGTGAAGGAGACTTCAGGAGACTAGAGAAGAGGTAAGGTACTGGTCACTGAGATACTCAGGGTAAAACCCAATTTGCTGACACAAGTCTTGTGGTGGTGGATAGATGAGGATATGTGGCCACAGGTGTCAGGTCGCCGGCTCGGTAGCTGCCAGCTGGCTTCGTGCTCCCGGCTCGGAGTGGAATGATGTTTGCATAAACGAAGGTCTTATTTCTAGCCAGGTATGAGTAACATTTGGAGATTAATGGTTGTAACCAATGTAGAGTGAGTTGTGAACCAGAGTTAGGTGTACTTAGTATAATTAGCACAGCTAGAAAATGTAGAAAACCTAAGAACTCTGTAGACAGACACTTCGAAGTATATTACTATTCAGTCAGATGACGGCTTATGATTATTCATCCCGGAATGTGTAACCCGCCATTCACATTATTACAGTTAACATGGTTTTGGTAAATTGGCGATTTAGCTCATTTGAAAAACTTTTTTTTTTCCTTTGAGATTCCCAACATACAAACAGTAACAGGCCACCGGGTCCTTTTGAAGCTTCATGTTTCCAGGGAAAGAAATTATAAATCGGCTGTAAGAGTTCGCCCCACTGCCAAATAATGCTTATACATGGCCACTTCATGCGTTCTAACACCAGCAGACCACAAAAATAATGGTATATTTCCATTATGATCATTTACTTCTGGGGATGTTAGGTAAGATTTTCATAGGCTGTGGTCGGCTTTGCGGGCAGCTACTGCACTGGTCGGCTTTGCGGGCAGCTACTGCACTGTGTCACAGTGAGGTAGGCTAGAATAAGCGGGTGAGTGGTGGCTTCTGTACTGGATCATGGCGACGTAAGGTAGCTTCGGTCAGCCGCGAAGCGGTGACTAGTATACAGGATCACGGTGAGGTGGCCCAGAAATGGGCGATGAGAGTTGTGGCTACTTTACTGAGTTATGGTGAGGTAGGCTAGTGTCGGCTGGCCAGGGAGTGGCAGCTCGTCTACTGGATCGCGGTGAGGTAGGCAAGGGTCGGCTGGCCAGGGAGTGGCAGCTTGTCTACTGGATCGCGTTGAGGTAGGCTAGGGTTGGCGGGGCAGGGTGTGGCACCTCGTCTACTGGATCGCGTTTAGGTAGGCTAGGGTTGGCTGGCCAGGGAGCGGTAGCTTGTCTACTGGATCGCTTTCAGGTAGGTAAGGATCGGTTGGCCAGGGAGCGACAGCTCGTCTACTGGATCGCAGTGAGGTAGGCAAGGGTCGGCTGGCCATGGAGTGGCAGCTTCTCTACTGGATCGCGGTGAGGTAGTCTAGGGTCGGCTGGCCTGGGAGTGGCAGCTAGTCTAGTGCATCGCGTTGAGGTAGGCTAGGGTCGGCTGGCCAGGGTGTGGCAGCTCGTCTACTGGATCGAGTTGAGGTAGGCAAGGGTCGGTTGGCAAGGGAGTGGCAGCTCGTCTACTGGATCGCGTTGAGTTAGGCAAGGGTCGGCTGGCCAGGGAGGACGTGTTCTTACGCTCTGTATTTCAAGTCTGTGTTGCCTGATGTCGTAGCGTCTACTCATCTTTTCGGCAAGTCAGAATTTGCTTAGCACTATGGCAATGTTTCTGTGTATTTTTCCTTGACAAGTTGGACTTCCATGAGCTTTTATTCCGCGTATCAGTACGTAGGAAGGATTACACAGCTCTTACCTAGGATGCCATTTTGGTTTCGTTTAGAATGCCATGATTAGCTCTCTACTTTCAGCCTTTCTATCTTCAGTTACCCTTCACTACTTTCTTCGGATTATTTACATATATCTAAATTTGATTTATGTTTACTAATGTTGATTATATGTGAAGTGCTGCTTCCGGTGGCCAAATACGTTCGTTTTTTAACTGTAGTCTTTATAGAGGTGTTTTTCACTCGGTGTAGTGTTTACAAAGGAAGTGATTTTTAAAAATTAAATGCAATATTTTGCTATTTGTCCGTATGTTCAGGGCTGGGATCAGGATAAACATACTGAGAAACGCCAGTCAGGCAAGCCACCACTGCTCCCTAGCTGTGGTAGCCATAACTACATGCGCAGTGACATTGCGCAGGGCAATGTGCAGTCGTACCTGTTCCGACCACAGTCTCGTACAAGCTACTGACCTGTACGGAGCTGTGGCCCTTCTTTCAGAGGTAGGTTGTAGCTATTCCTCCCTGCGTTGTCACTACCCTTACTTAGTTTTCAAGGTTTTTTTTGAAAGTTATTGTTCATCAATATCTTTTATAAGGTTGTTCTATGCAAAATCGATCTTTCATTGACGGGTGTCCGCAGGAGAACTCCGCTTGGCTTTCGTGTGACCGGCTCCGCCTTGAAACTTTTCTGCATAAAACAATTGCCAGATCTTTTTCTTTTTCGGGATAGTTTTTTTTTTCCACTGGGGTGGTTTGGCATTCCAGATTTTGAGGTTAGGCTCCTTTAGGATGGACCTAGGTCAGCCATCCAATGCCCACGTAGGGGGTAGTGGTGACGGACCATCCATGAAAAAGAAGAAACGCTGAATTTGTGTTGGCCCATACGACCACAGCAACGACTCTTGCCTTCTTCAATCCATTCCTAATCAGGAGGGTTTTTGATGGATGGTCTTGGCATGTTGAAACGATCAGGAAACTGGTTAGTCGACGAAACCGGTGGCGGAACTACTTACGTTGAAGTTCCATATTCATGACGTGGTCTCGATACCCGTTGCCATGAATTCATGCAGGGGAGTCATCCACTGCACTGATGTCATGGATATGTCAGAGGACGACATTGTGAAGGAACTAACAAACGAGGACGTTATCGCTGCCTGGCTCATCACCAAAGTTATCAATGGCCAACGGCGTAGAACTCCCCTGATTAACCTAACCTGCGGGAGAGCTCGGCTACCGGACAATATCTCTATTGGTTACATGTGATGTCAAGTTCATTCCGAATCCCTTACGTTGCTTTAAATGCCAGGAATTTGGCCGCCTCTTAAAGCGTTGCACTCTTTCTGCCAAATGTGGGAGGGAAGTGTGCTAAGTAGGGTCATACCGCTGAGGATTGTATGGCTAATAGGATGTTGTGTGTTAACTGCGATGGCAACCACCCAAGTTGGGACCGGGCCTGTCCCCGGTTCCAGTTTGAGAAGGCTGTCTGTGCAGTCAAGACACAAAATAACGTCTCTTATGATGAGGGTAGGAGTAGGGTTAAGGAGTCTCGTGAAACCTCTAAACATAATGAATCCTACGCGTCTGCTTTGAAATGTAATCCGGTTATGCGAACAATCTCGACACACTCCTTGTGACACCCCGATCGTCAGTTCCAAATATCCAGCTCCATTCAACCCTACACCTACACCTAATCCTCCAACCACAGTCCAGAACAAATCCTATGCCAATACCACATCCTCATTCCGTCCTACAGGAAGGTAAAAGAACAAAACTAACTCATATTCAAACCATGACTAAACTTGGAATAAAATTACGTGTCATTGTTCCGGTATCTCCAACTAGGAGGCCTGTGGTTCACAGGTCTTCTTCGTTGGAGGACATAAACTTAGTGGATGCCAGATAATCCACATCTAGGGACCATGTATGGTCGCCTCGGGACTCGCTCAAGTCTCGACATAAACGGGCTAAGAAACCTGGTCGGTTAAATAACTCGTATGCCAACACGTTCAGTATAATACATTGGAATTGTAGTGTATAGGCCTTAGGCAAAAGCAAGCACAACTACAAATGTTGCTTGCACTGTATAGGCCAGCCGTGATTTGTTTACAAGAGACACTTCTAAACGGCACAGCCGAAGATTGTTCTGTTGTAGATAGTTAACACTCGTATAGAAGAGACGAGAATCGTGGGGTAGCTATCTATGTACACCAGAATTTGCCTCATACGCGAGTGACTTTAAAACCTAACCTAGACGTTGGCGCATGTAGAATGAAATTTAATGGTACATACCTGGCCATATGTTGGATATATTGCTCCAGTTCAAACGCACTTGATAATGATGAGTCAAATTTGCTTGTTAATCAATACCTAACCGTAAAGTAGTTTTAGGGGACTTCAATATTCATCATTATCAGTGGGGAAGTATCCGGGCAGACGCCAGGGAGGAACAAATGGTTGATTATATAATCAATGCCAACCTCACTCTTCTGAACGATGATAGTGGAACTCGTGTAGATGACCGGACTGGCAATAATTCGGCAATTGATTTATCCTCGTCATAGCCAGATATACTTACTAGATTAGTACAAGAAAAACATCTGATTTAACATTGTCAGTGTACTCTGGGGCAACTCGAGTAATATTGACAAATTGATGGTCGTTCTCAGAGAAACAGAATTGATCCAGATGACGTAAGGTGGTTCGTTGGTGGTTCTCTGTGGAGGGTTTGGCTTTGGTGTGAGGCTCCTCCTACTACTTGGGCTGGTCGCATGGTAGGTGGACATGTCGACACATTAAACGGTCGGCCTTGAGGGGACGTGGTGGTTATTTTCCGGGGCAGCTGCGCCATGGGGTTGAGCTGGCGGTCCTCCAAATGAATAATCCTCATCTATGTGCATGACGTGGTGGAGGAGTATCTTTCGTCTGTCCTATTACTTCGCACTCTTGGGTAAACTGCAACTGTGGCTGCTGTGCCGACTGGGCTGTTTGCTGCCACGTTGGCTCAATACCCACAAAATCTTTTTTTCCCATTATTTCTAATTACAGTTCATCTTTATCATATGATTATAATTTCTCTATCTTTTTCTATTTTTTATTGAAATAGGTATTTAGGTGTGACTTAAATCACATACTAGATAGGATTACAGGTCCTAATGACCTTCCTCAAAGGTCGATGGCCGTAAATACCAACAAACAACATACGTAGTCTGCTGGCTTCGTGGTCTCCACTTGGAGTTGATTGCTCCATAAAAAAGAGGTTTTATTTATAGCCAGGTTAATGAGTCATGGGAGACCATTGGCTGTAACCACTGGTGAATGACTGGTCAACTGTAGGTGAACATGGTGGAAGTGTGGACAACTCTGTAGTTCCTACAGCAAGAAAAATGTAGATTAAAGTACTTCGTCTGAAACTTTGGTTAATATTACGATTCGTTCAGGCAACAGCTTTTAATTGTTCACAGTCTTATGAAACGTCTGACTCCGCCAAATAGGTTATTACAGTTATATGGTTGTTTTCCCTAATTACCAGTTTAGCTCAAAGTGGGAATAATAACTACCTACCTTTTGTATTTGCAGTATACAAACAATAAGAGACTAGTTTTTGAAGCTCCTTTTACTGGTAAATGATAACATACAATTGCATCTTGTTTACCCTAACGTTTCACAGATCAAGAATTGTAAGGATAACATTGTTAGTGAGAGGTTTTTGTCCTCGCAGTTGTCACCTATTTTTAGCATATATTTAAAGATGGATGATAATAGATTAGCCTATAATGTACCCATGACCTTACATCTATCTTGCACACTGGTATATGTTATATACAACATGTCGTAAGTCAGCTTAATAGAAAAATATGCCTTAATGTATTCAAGCTGAAATGGAAATTAAGACACAGTTCATTTCCAGACTTCCAGTGAAGCAACGGGTAGGATATGATCTTCCGACCACTGTCGAGGACCACTTCACCCTCAGTCGAGGACCACGTCACCCTTAGTCGAGGACCACGTAACCCTCAGTCGCCCGCTGACCTCGCAAGAGGAGAGAGGAAGCCGTCATAACAGCACTCAAGTGTCTTGCCTCAAGGAGGATGGTACCTCCTTCACGTGTAAGTTTGATAGGGGGTAAACCTTCGTCGAGTAAAGGAGGGTGGTACCTCCTTCACGTGTAAGTTTGATAGTGGGGTAAACCTTCGTCGAGTCAAGGAGGGTGGTACCTCCTTCACTTGTAAGCTTGATAGTGGGGTAAACCTTCGTCGAGTCAAGAGGGTGGTACCTCCTTCACGTGTAAGTTTCATAGGGGGGTAATCCTTCGTCGAGTCGAGGCGTGAACCACCGACATAAATGATTGACATGACGGTATGTGGCAGACTGGGACCCTCCTGTGACTTATGTCACGATAGGGAGCATTTGGTTCCTCATGGAGCGCTATACTCTCATGGTACTGTTAGCCGGGAGGCCATAATTTTGTGTCGGAGAGCGAGCTGCCATAGCACCCTAGGGAGGGGGAGAGAGAGAGAGAGAGACATTAAACCCGGCGCGTGGCAGTAAGACTGTTGCGTGTTAGCGAATGACTCGCTCGTTATGTGTCATGGTTCTTCGCCTGTCTTGGAGTGATCCGCCGCCGTGTATTAGGAAGGGACGTGCCAACGCGCCAGGATATGAGGTGCAGACCCATGTCAGTTGGTGAGATCGTCATTTGAAACTGAACGGCTTTGATTTTAGAGGACGATATGTCAGATATGTCGGGCGTTGTTGTTTGTCATTGTTGAAGGGGGGGGGGGGGGGAGAGAACCTCTCGTCGTGTGCCAGAGAACAACAGACCGCCGTGGTAAACTATCGTACATCGGGGCATGAGCCCACGACATGTGGTCGAATCGAAGCCGCTGACTTCTGTCAGGGAGTGAGTAGCGTTCCTCCACCGTCAGATAGGAAGCCGCCCTTGTGTGCCAGGGAGTTAGTGGGAACAGTGTGTCCTAGAGTGAGGTGCCAATATGTGCTAGAGAAAGAGCCAGAGAATCTGTCAGTGTGAGCAGCCATTCTTTGCCACGGTAGTTTGTTAGGAAGTGAGCAGCTGTTTTGTGTTGTCGCCACTGTAGTAGTGTGAGGTAGGAAGCCAGCCGTGTGCATCAGGGAGTTAGTCATGTATTATGTCATGGTGTGAACTACCCACGTATGTTACAGACAAAACCACCGACGTGGTTTTGCCTCTGAAGCGTGTGTGTCAGGCAGGAAGTAATCGTAACGGAGTTAGGCCATGTAGTGTATCTGGCAGTGAGCTACCGACGTGTATCAGACACGATGCCACCGACGTCCATCACGGAGTGAGCAGTGTTTTTAGTGTGTCAAGTAGGAAGCCATACCGTTGCGTGTCAGAGAGAGAATCCAATTTGGTTTCCCATTAAGTGAGCTACCGACAAACGTGTGTTAGAGACGAAGCTCATCGATGACTGTTGGAGGGTGAGCAAAGTTTTTGAGTTCGTCGAAGTAACGTGTGTTGAAGTAAGCTACCGACGTGTATCACAGACTGAGCCACCGACGCCTGTCGAGAGTGAGTAACGCTTTCTTTTCACATTTGTAGTGTGTAAGGCAGGAAGCCGCAATGTATGTATAAACGAATTAGTCGAAGTAGATTGTCGAGGAATGAACCAACGACGCCAAACTAAAGCGTCCCTTTAGGACATTTGTTATAGCTAATGCCAGACGACTATTTTCCATTTGCATGGTTTATGGGTCATCAAAGTAAAGCTTTACATTTAGTCTTTTATTTAGGCTAACGGTAGACGGTTTTATATAGGTTTTGTGGGACACATATGTGAGTCGTCGAATTAAAGTTTTATTTGAGGAAATTTCCTCTGGCTAACACTTGTGCGTGCTACATGGGTCATCAAAGAAAAGCTGCACGTTGGTGACTTTACTCTGGCTTCGGCAGACAATTTCATTTTGCTGTTGAGGGCAACACAGGTAATCAATGTAAAGCGTTACTCTTGAGTTTATGCTGAACAATACCAAACGATATTTGGCAACTCTATCGAGCTCCACAGGTCATCAAAATAAGCTTCACTTTGGGAATTATATGTTTTTGGTCCATGACTGGCGATTATATTTAGCTTTTAGAGAGTGATATGAGCTTAAGGTATTAGTCGGGAGGTTATGTGTTAGGGAGCGAGTTGCCGTAGTCTCCCAAGGAGAGAGCCACTGCAGGGGGTGGGGGTGGCTGACACACAGCTGTCAGGGAGTGAATCGCCGGCATGTGTCGTGCTTCATTGTCAGTCTTGGAGTGCGCTGACGTCCTGTGTCAGCAGGAAACGGACCAACACGCGCCAGGCTGTGAGATGCTGACGTATGTCAGCTGGTGAGACATCATTGGAAAAAGCGGCTCTGATGTTACAGTCGTTCTTGTTTAACAGGGAGGGAATACCTTACGTTTCTCAGAGAACAAGCCGTCGTAGTGCACTGTCGTACTTCAAGACGTACGTACATATATGTATACTCGTTAACAAGATGCCTTGATTAGGGCATTCAGGTGCCCCTGCTGCCTTGGACATCGTAGGAAAATTAAATCGATCACAACAGTTCCCATACGTGTCTTGGAAATTCCCGTCGACAAAGGTTGTTTTGGGAAATACCACATTAAAAGCAGGACGAGCATATTGCTCATGTTTTAGTCTGGTCTGTTGACACACTTCTGTTGATTCTGTGTCCACTTATTATTATTACACGTATGGGAAGTACTATAAATACATATGGAGTCATTGAAAACAATCGGCGAAATTCCTTTTTCTATGGTGAGTGTGGTAAATGGTGATATAGGTTGGTAGTCCTGGGTATGGCCGTCCTCAGAGATGTATTATCTATATTTGCGATAAAAATATATTTCCATCGTCGAGGACAAAATGTATTCTTAAGATCACATTTTGTCTCAGTCGTGGTTTACTGTAAAAAGACAAACAAGTAAAACTTTGTTTAGAATTTGACTGACGTCAGAAGAGTCGGAATATATCATAAACGTGAACGACGTCTGAATCCGAATTGTTAAATTGACTCTAACTTGGACGGACTGACATTCAAAATATATACTTTATTATAGAGCAAAAGAAATTTTCCTACATAAACGTTTAGTAACACACACATGTAGCACGAGTACATGGAATATTAGTAAGTTCATAGTCAAAAATGAATGTTACAAAACGATAAAAGGCCATGCAAGTCATTTCATTGGATTGAGACAACGCCGTGCCATACAACAAAGCTCCGCTTCTGCTTCGAGATGCCACACGAGCGCGGTCATTCCGAAACCGAAGATTACTATGTTTCTGGTTCATATGTTCATTTCCTGGGTTGTTGTGGTGAGTGACAGTATCGCGTTGAGGGTTCCGGGAAGTGTAGTGGTGGAGGAGACTTCAGGAGACTAGAGAAGAGGTAAGGTACTGGTCATTGAGATACTCGGGGTAAAACCCAGTTTGCTGACACAAGTCTTGTGGTGGTGGAAAGGTGAAGATATGTGGCCACAGGTGTCAGGTCGCCGGCTCGGTAGCTGAAAGCTGGCTTCGTGCTCACGGCTTGGAGTTAAATGATGTTTGCATAAACACAGGTCTTATTTCTAGCCAGGTGTGAGTAACATTTGGAGATTAATGGTTGTAACCAATGTAGAGTGAGTGGTGAACTAGAGTTACGTGTACTTAGTATAATTAGCACAGCTAGAAAATGTAGAAAACCTATGAACTCTGTAGACAGACACTTCGAAGTATATTACTATTCACTCATATGACAGCTTATGATTATTCATCCCGGAATGTGTAACCCGCCATTCACATTATTATAGTTAACATGGTTTTGGTAAATTGGCGATTTAGCTCATTTGAAAAACTTTTTTTTTTCTTTTGGATGTCCAACATACAAACAGTAACAGACCACCGGGTCCTTTTGAAGCTTCATGTTTCCAGGGAAAGAAATTAGAAATCTGCTATAAGAGTTCGCCCCACTGCCAAATATCCCTTATACGTGGCCACTTCATGCGTTACCATAGCAGTAGACCACAAAAATAACGGTACATTTCCATTATGATCATGTACTTCTGGGGATGTTAGGTAAGATTTTCATAGGCTGTGGTCGGCTTTGCGGGGAGCTACTGCACTGGGTCACAGTGAGGTAGGCTAGAATAAGTGGGTGAGTGCTGGCTTCTGTACTGGATCATGGTGATGTAGGGTAGCTTCGGTCACCCGCGAAGCGGTGGCTAGTATATTGGATCACGGTGAGGTGGCCCAGAAATGGTCGATGAGAGTTGTGGCTACTTTACTGAGTTATGGTGAGGTAGGCTAGCGTCGGCTGGCCGGGGACTGGCAGCTAGTCTACTGGATCGCATTGAGATAGGCTAGGGTCGGCTAGCCAGGGAGCAGCAGCTTGTCTACTGTATTGCGTATAGGTAGGCTAGTGTCAGCTGGCCAGGGACTGGCAGCTAGTCTACTGGATCGCTTTGAGGTAGGCTATTGTCGGCTGGCCAGAGAGCGGCAGCTTGCCTACTGGATCGCGGTGAGGTAGGCTAGGCTCAGCTGGCTAGGGAGCGGCAGCTTGTCTACTGGATCTCGGTGAGGTAGGCTACGGTCGGCTGGCCATGGAGTGGGAGCTCGTCTACTGGATCGCGTTGTGGTAGGCAAGAGTCGGCTGGCCATAGAGTGGCAGCTTGTCTACTGGATCGCGTTGAGGTAGGCAAGTGTCGGCTGGCCAGGGAGCGGCAGCTTGTGTACTGGATCGTGTTGAGGTAGGCAAGGGTCGGCTGGCCAGGGAGTGGCAGGATATCTACTGGATCGCATTTATGTAGGCAAGGGTCGGCTAGCTAGGGAGCGGCAGCTTGTCTACTGGATCGCGGTGAGGTAGGCTACGGACGGCTGGCCATGGAATGCCAGCTCGTCTACTGGATCGCGATGTGGTGGGCAAGAGTCGGCTGGTCATGGAGTGGCAGCTTGTCTACTGGATCGCGTTGAGGTAGGCAAGTGTCGGCTGGCCAGGGAGCGGCAGCTTGTGTACTGGATTGTGTTGAGGTAGGCTAGGGTCGGCTGGCCAGGGAGTGGCAGCTTGTCTACTGGATCGTGTTGAGGTAGGCAAGGGTCGGCTGGCCAGGGAGTGGCAGGTTATCTACTGGATCGCATTTATGTAGGCAAGGGTCGGCTGGCTAGGGAGCGGCAGCTTGTCTACTGGATCGCGGTGAGGTAGGCTACGGTCGGCTGGCCATGGAGTGCCAGCTCGTCTACTGGATCGCGGTGTGGTAGGCAAGAGTCGGCTGGCCATGGAGTGGCAGCTTGTCTACTGGATCGCGTTGAGGTAGGCAAGTGTCGGCTGGCCAGGGAGCGGCAGCTTGTGTACTGGATTGTGTTGAGGTAGGCTAGGGTCGGCTGGCCAGGGAGCGGCAGCTTGTCTACTGGATCGTGTTGAGGTAGGCTAGGGTCGGCTGGCCAGGGAGTGGCAGGTTATCTACTGGATCGCATTGAGGTAGGCAAGGGTCAGCTGGCTAGGGAGCGGCAGCTTGTCTACTGGATCGCGGTGAGGTAGGCTACGGTCGGCTGGCCATGGAGTGGCAGCTCGTCTACTGGATCGCGGTGTGGTAGGCAAGAGTCGGCTGGCCATGGAGTGGCAGCTTGTCTACTGGATCGCGTTGAGGTAGGCAAGTGTCGGCTGGCCAGGGAGCGGCAGCTTGTGTACTGGATTGTGTTGAGTAGGCTAAGGGTCGGCTGGCCAGGGAGTGGCAGCTTGTCTAACTGGATCGTTGTTGAGGGTAGGCAAGGATTGGTTGGGCCAGGGAGCGGCAGCTTGGTCCTCCTGGATCACGGTGAGGTAGGCTAGGGTCGGCTGGCCAGGTAGCTGGCAGCTTGTCTACTGGATCCGCGGGTGAGGTAGGCCTAAGGACGGCTGGCCAGGGAGTGGCAGCTCGTCTACTGGATCGAGTTGAGGTAGGCTATTGTAGGCTGGCCAGAGAGCGGCAGCTTGCCTACTGGATCGCGGTGAGGTAGGCTACGGTCGGTCAGCTGGCAGGGTTTAGGGGTCGCGTGTGTAGGCAGAGTGGTGGCATGGATGGCAGCTTGTCTACTGGATCGCGGTTTAGGTAGGCTAAGTGTCGGCTGGCCAGGGAGCGGCAGCTTGTGTACTGGATGTGTGGGTAGGCTAGAGGTCGCTGGCCATGGAGTGGCAGCTTGTCTACTGGATCGCGTTGAGGTAGGCAAGATCGGTGGCCAGGGAGCGGCAGCTTGTTACTGGATTCGGTGAGGTAGGCTAGGTGGCTGGCCAGGTGTGCGTCGTTGGACGTGGAGTTTGGTAGACAGGTCGCTGGCATGGATGGCAGCTATCTATGGTCGGTTGAGGTAGGCAAGGATGGTTTGGGCCAGGGAGCGGCAGCTTGTCTCTGGATACGGTGAGGTAGGCATAGGGTCGGCTGGCCAGGTAGTGGCAGTTTCTACTGGATCGCATTAGGTAGGCAAGGGTCGGCTGGCCTGGATCGGCAGCTTGTCTACTGGATCGCGTGAGGTAGGCACGGTCGGCTGGCATGGAGTGCAGCTTGTTACTGGATCGTGTTGTGGTAGGCAAGGTCGGCTGGCCAGGGAGTGGCAGGTTAACTGGATCGCGTTTAGTAGGCAAGGGGTCGGCTGGCTAGGGATCGGCAGCTTGTTACTGGATCCGGTTGAGGTAGGCTAGCGGTCGGCTGGCCATGGAGTGCCAGCTTGTCTACTGGATTGTGGTGTGGTAGGCAAGAGTCGGCTGGCCATGGTGAGTGGCAGCTTGTCTACTGGATCGCGTTGAGGTAGGCAAGTGTCGGCTGGCCAGGAGCGCAGCTTGTGTACTGGATCGTGTTGAGGTAGGCTAGGGTCGGCTGGCCAGGGTAGCGGCAGCTTGTGTACTGGATGTGTTGAGGTAGGCTAGGGTCGGCTGGCCAGGGAGTGGCAGCTTATCTACTGGATCGTGTTGAGGTAGGCAAGGTCGGCTGGCCAGGGAGCGGCAGCTTGTCTACTGGATCGCTGTGAGGTAGGCAAGGGTCGGCTGGCCAGGGAGTGGCAGCTGTCTACTGGATCGCGGTGAGGTAGGCAAGGTCGGCTGGCCATGGAGTGGCAGCTTGTCTACTGGATCGCGTGTGAGGTAGGCAAGGTCGGCTGGCCATGGAGCGGCAGCTTGTCTACTGGATCGCGTTGAGGTAGGCAAGGGTCGGCTGGCCAGGGAGTGGCAGCTTGTCTACTGGATCGCAGTTTGATGTAGGCAAGGGTCAGGCTGGCCAGGGAGCGGCAGCTTGTCTACTGGATCGCGGTGAGGTAGGCTAGGTCGGCTGGCCAGGGAGCTGCAGCTCGTCTACTGGATCGGTTGGTAGGCTAGGTCGGCTGGCCATGGAGTGGCAGCTTGTCTACTGGATCGCGTTGAGGTAGGCAAGTTCAGCTGGCCAGGGAGTGGCAGTTGTCTACTGGATCGCATTGAGTAGGCAAGGTGTCGCTGGCCAGGGAGCGGCAGCTTGTCTACTGGATCCGGTGAGGTAGGCTAAGGTCGGCTGGCCAGGGAGTGGAGCTCGTCTACTGGATCGCGTTGAGGTAGGCTAGGTAGGCTGGCCAGGAGCGGCAGCTTCCTACTGGATCGCGGTGAGGTAGGCTAGGGTCGGCTGGCCAGGAGAGCGGCAGTTGTCTACTGGATCCGGTGAGGTAGGCTAACGGTCGGCTGGCCATGGAGCGGCATCTGTCTACTGGATCGCGTTGTAGGTACGCTAAGAGTCGGCTGGCCATGGAGTGGCAGCTTGTCTACTGGATCACGTTGAGGTAGGCAGTGTCGGCTGGCCAGGAAGCGGCAGCTTGTTTACTGGATTCGCGTTGAGGTAAGCTAGGTCGGCTGGCCAGGGAGGGCAGCTTGTCTACTGGATCGTGTTGAGGTAGGCAAGGATTGGTTGGCCGGGAGGGCAGCTTGTCTACTGGATCACGGTTGAGGTAGGCTAGGGTCGGCTGGCTAGGTAGTTGGCAGCTCGTCTACTGGAAGCGAGTGATGGTAGGCTAAGGTCGGCTGGCCATGGAGTGGCAGCTTGTCTACTGGATCGCGTTGAGGTAGGCAAGGTCGGCTGGCCAGGGAGCGGCAGCTTGTGTACTGGATCGTGTTGAGGTAGGCTAAGGGTCGGCTGGCCATGGATGGCAGGTTTCTATGGATCGCATGTATGTAGGCAAGGGTCGGCTAGGCTAGGAGCGGCAGCTTGTCTACTGGATCGCGTGAGGTAGGCTACGGTCGGCTGGCCATGGAGTGCCAGCTTCGTCTACTGGATCGCGTTGTGTGGTAGGCAAGTGTCGGCTGGCCAGGGAGCGCAGCTTGTCTACTGGATCGTGTGAGGTAGGCTTGGGTCGGCTGGCCAGGAGTGGCAGCTTTGTCTACTGGATCGCGTTGAGGTAGGCTAGGGTCGGCTGGCCAGGAAGCGGAAGCTTGTCTAGTGGATCGCTTTGAGGTAGGCAAGGATTGGTTGGCCAGGGAGCGGCAGCTTGTCTCCTGGATCACGGTGAGGTAGGCTAGGGTCGGCTGGCCAGGGAGTGGCAGCTCGTTACTGGATCGCGTTGAGGTAGGCTAGGGTCGGACTGGCCAGGGTGTGCAGCTCATCTACTGGATCGAGTTGAGGTAGGCTATTGTCGGCTGGCCAGAGAGCGGCAGCTTGCCTACTGGATCGCGGTGAGGTAGGCTAGGGTCAGCTGGCTAGGGAGCGGCAGTTGTCTACTGGATCGCGGTGAGGTAGGCTACGGTCGGCTGGCCATGGACTGCCAGCTCGTCTACTGGATCCGGTTGGTAGGCAAGAGTCGGCTGGCCATGGAGTGGCAGCTTGTCTACTGGATCGCGTTGAGGTAGGCAAGTGTCGGCTGGCCAGGGAGCGGCAGCTTGTGTACTGGATTGTGTTGAGGTAGGCTAGGGTCGGCTGGCCAGGGAGTGGCAACTGTCTACTGGATCGGGTTGAGGTAGGCAAGGGTCGGCTGGCCAGGAGCGGCAGCTTGTCTACTGGATCGCTGTGTGGTAGGCAAGTGGTCCTGGCCAGGAGTGGCAGTTGTCTATGGATCGCGTGAGGTAGGCAAGTGTCGGCTGGCCAGGGAGCGGCAGCTTGTCTACTGGATCGCGGTGAGGTAGGCTAGGGTCTGCTGGCCAGGGAGCGGCAGCTTGTCTACTGGATCGCTGTGAGGTAGGCTTGGTCGGCTGGCCAGGGAGTGGCAGCTTGTCTACTGGATCGCGGTGAGGTAGGCTAGGGTCGGCTGGCCAGGAGCGAGCTTGTCTAGTGGATCGCTTTGAGGTAGGCAAGGATTGGTTGGCCAGGGAGCGGCAGCTTGTCTCCTGGATCACGGTGAGGTAGGCTAGGGTCGGCTGGCCATGGAGTGGCAGCTCGTCTACTGGATCGCGTTGAGGTAGGCTAGGGTCGGCTGGCCAGGGATGTGGCAGCTCGTCTACTGGATCGAGTTGAGGTAGGCTATTGTCGGCTGGCCAGAGAGCGGCAGCTTGCCTACTGGATCGCTGTTGAGGTAGGCTAGGGTCAGCTGGCTAGGAGCGGCAGCTTGTCTACTGGATCGCGGTGAGGTAGGCTACGGTCGGCTGGCCATGACTGCCAGCTCGTCTACTGGATCACGGTGTGGTAGGCAAGATCGGCTGCATGGATTGCAGCCTGTCTACCGGATCGCGTTGAGGTAAGGCAAGTGCGGCTGCCCGGGACGGCAGCTTGTGAACTGATTTTGTTGAGGTAGGCCTAGGGTCGGCTGCCATGGAGCTGCAGCGTTGTCTACGGGATAGTGTTGAGGTAGCTAGGCTCGGCTGCCAGGGAGTGGCAGTTATCTACTGGATCGCAAGTTGATGTAGCAAGGGTCAGCTGGCCAGAGGAGCGGCAGCTTGTCTAATGATCGCGTGAGGTAGGCTAAGGTCGGCTGCCAGGGTGTGGCAGATCGTCTACTGGATCGAGTTGAGGTAAGGCTATTGTCGGCTGGCCAAGACGGCAGCTTGCCTACTTGGAATCGTGTTGAGGTAGGCTAGGGTTCAGCTTGGCTAGGAGCGGCAGCCTGTCTACTTGGGTTTCGGTGAGGTAAGCTACGGTCGGCTGGCCACGGAGTGTGCATCTCGTCTACTGGTTCCGCGATGTAGTAGGCAAGAGTCGGCTGGCCATGGAGTGGCAGCTTGTCTAATGGATCACGTTGAGGTAGGCAAGTGGTCGCTGGCCCAGGAGCGCAGCCATTTGTGTACTGAATTGTGTTGATGTAGGCTAGGGTTCGGCTGGCCAGAGTGCAGCTTAGCTATTGATCGAGTTGAGGTTGGCAAGGATGGTTGGCCAGGGAGCGGCAGCTTGTCTCTGATCACGTGAGTAGGCTAAGGGTCGGCTGGCTAGTAGTGGCAGCTCGTCTACTGAAAGCGGTGTGGTAGGC
>NW_027265355.1:0-23340 GCF_036320965.1 Panulirus ornatus
ATCCAAAAATAAGACAATTGAGCTTTATTTAAAACCAACAAAGGTATTAACCCATGGGCACCAAAGGAATACAGGCAAAGCTACTAAGGGAGGATCTGGAAAGTATTTGCTTGGATCAAAGGAAAATTGAAGGATAAAAATTTGATTAAAGTCTTAAGCTATGGCTCTAAGGAAAGAAAAATAAATTTTAAAAGAACTTATAAAGTTCATAATACCGGAGGCATCAAAATTAAAAAGACAAATTAAAGGTTTATTTCAATCTCCTTTGGCGCCGCAAAGGCAATTACAGGGGCATAGAGGCATCATAGGAAAGAAACATTTGAAAGCTTACTTAATGCCACTTGGGATGCCAAAGGTCAGAGAATTGCGTGAGGCATCCAAAAATTTAGAGAAAAATTGAAGGATAATTAATCCCCTTGGCGTCTCAAAGGCCTTTACAGGAATAGTGCATCTAAGGAAAGACAAATGAAAGTTTACTTAACAGACCGTTTGGGTGCCAAAGTCTAATACCTTTGCATGGTGGCATCCAAAAACAAAAAGACAAATTAAAGATTTAGTTTAAATCCCCTTTGGCGCCGCCAAAGGCAATTACAGGGGCATAGAGGCATTAAAAGGGAAAGAAACATTTCGAAAGCTTACTTTAATACCACTTTGGTGATGCCAAAGGGCAAGAGAATTGCGTGGAGACATCAAAAAATTTAGAGGAAAATTGAAGGATTAATCTAAATCCCCTTTGGCGTCTTCAAAGGCCTTTACAGGGGAATAGTGGCATCTAAAGGGAAAGACCCTAATTAAAAGTTTACTTAAAATACCCTTTGGGGGTGCCAAAGTCCAATACAGTTGCATGGTGGCATCCAAAAATAAAAAGACAAATTAAAGGTTTATTTTAAATCCCCTTTAGCGCTGCCAAAGGCAATTACAGGGGCATAGAGGCATCAAAAGGGAAAGAAACATTTGGAAAGCTTACTTTAATGCCACTTTGGGGATGCCAAAGGGCAAGAGAATTGCATGGAGGCATCGAAAAAATTAGAGGAAAATTGAAGGATTAATCTAACTCCCCTTTGGCGTCTTCAAAGGCCTTTACAGGGGAATAGTGGCATCTAAAGGGAAAGAGACTAATTAAAAGTTTACTTAAAATACCCTTTAGGGGTGCCAAAGTCCAATACAGTTGCATGGTGGCATCCAAAAATAAAAAGACAAATTAAAGGTTTATTTTAAATCCCCTTTGGCGCCGCCAAAGGCAATTACAGGGGCATAGAGGCATCATAAGGGAAAGAAACATTTGGAAAGCTTACTTTAATGCCACTTTGGGGATGCCAAAGGTCAAGAGAATTGCGTGGAGGCATCCAAAAATTTAGAGAAAATTGAAGGATTAATCTAAATCCCCTTTGGCGTCTTCAAAGGCCTTTACAGGGGAATAGTGGCATCTGAAGGGAAAGAGACAAATTAAAAGTTTACTTAACAGACCGTTTAGGGGTGCCAAAGTCTAATACAGTTGCATGGTGGCATCCAAAAATAAAAAGACAAATTAAAGATTTAGTTTAAATCCCCTTTGGCGCCGCCAAAGGCAATTACAGGGGCATAGAGGCATCAAAAGGGAAAGAAACATTTGGAAAGCTTACTTTAATGCCACTTTGGGGATGCCAAAGGGCAAGAGAATTGCGGTGGAGGCATCCAAAAATTTAGAGGAAAATTGAAGGATTAATCTAAATCCCCTTTGGCGTCTTCAAAGGCCTTTACAGGGGAATAGTGGCATCTGAAGGGAAAGAGACAAATTAAAAGTTTACTTAAAAGACCGTTTTGGGGTGCCAAAGTCCAATACCTTTGCATGGTGGCATCCAAAAATAAAAAGACAAATTAAAGGTTTATTTTAAATCCCCTTTGGCGCCGCCAAAGGCAATTACAGGGGCATAGAGGCATCAAAAGGGAAAGAAACATTTGGAAAGCTTACTTTAATGCCACTTTGGGGATGCCAAAGGGCAAGAGAATTGCGTGGAGACATCCAAAAATTTAGAGGAAAATTGAAGGATTAATCTAAATCCCCTTTGGCGTCTTCAAAGGCCTTTACAGGGGAATAGTGGCATCTAAAGGGAAAGACACTAATTAAAAGTTTACTTAAAATACCCTTTGGGGGTGCCAAAGTCCAATACAGTTGCATGGTGGCATCCAAAAATAAAAAGACAAATTAAAGGTTTATTTTAAATCCCCTTTGGCGCCGCCAAAGGCAATTACAGGGGCATAGAGGCATCAAAAGGGAAAGAAACATTTGGAAAGCTTACTTTAATGCCACTTTGGGGATGCCAAAGGGCAAGAGAATTGCGTGGAGGCATCCAAAAATTTAGAGGAAAATTGAAGGATTAATCTAAATCCCCTTTGGCGTCTTCAAAGGCCTTTACAGGGGAATAGTGGCATCTAAAGGGAAAGACCCTAATTAAAAGTTTACTTAAAATACCCGTTTGGGGTGCCAAAGTCCAATACAGTTGCATGGTGGCATCCAAAAATAAAAAGACAAATTAAAGGTTTATTTTAAATCCCCTTTGGCGCCGCCAAAGGCAATTACAGGGGCATAGAGGCATCAAAAGGGAAAGAAACATTTGGAAAGCTTACTTTAATGCCACTTTGGGGATGCCAAAGGGCAAGAGAATTGCGTGGAGGCATCGAAAAATTTAGAGGAAAATTGAAGGATTAATCTAAATCCCCTTTGGCGTCTTCAAAGGCCTTTACAGGGGAATAGTGGCATCTAAAGGGAAAGACCCTAATTAAAAGTTTACTTAAAATACCCTTTGGGGTGCCAAAGTCCAATACAGTTGCATGGTGGCATCCAAAAATAAAAAGACAAATTAAAGGTTTATTTTAAATCCCCTTTGGCGCCGCCAAAGGCAATTACAGGGGCATAGAGGCATCAAAAGGGAAAGAAACATTTGGAAAGCTTACTTTAATGCCACTTTGGGGATGCCAAAGGGCAAGAGAATTGCGTGAGGCATCCAAAAATTTAGAGGAAAATTGAAGGATTAATCTAAATCCCCTTTGGCGTCTTCAAAGGCCTTTACAGGGGAATAGTGGCATCTGAAGGGAAAGAGACAAATTAAAAGTTTACTTAAAAGACCGTTTGGGGGTGCCAAAGTCCAATACAGTTGCATGGTGGCATCCAAAAATAAAAAGACAAATTAAAGGTTTAGTTTAAATCCCCTTTGGCGCCGCCAAAGGCAATTACAGGGGCATAGAGGCATCAAAAGGGAAAGAAACATTTCGAAAGCTTACTTTAATACCACTTTGGGGATGCCAAAGGGCAAGAGAATTGCGTGGAGACATCCAAAAATTTAGAGGAAAATTGAAGGATTAATCTAAATCCCCTTTGGCGTCTTCAAAGGCCTTTACAGGGGAATAGTGGCATCTAAAGGGAAAGACCCTAATTAAAAGTTTACTTAAAATACCCTTTGGGGGTGCCAAAGTCCAATACAGTTGCATGGTGGCATCCAAAAATAAAAAGACAAATTAAAGGTTTATTTTAAATCCCCTTTGGCGCCGCCAAAGGCAATTACAGGGGCATAGAGGCATCAAAAGGGAAAGAAACATTTGGAAAGCTTACTTTAATGCCACTTTGGGGATGCCAAAGGGCAAGAGAATTGCATGGACACTTCGAAAAATTTAGAGGAAAATTGAAGGATTAATCTAACTCCCCTTTGGCGTCTTCAAAGGCCTTTACAGGGGAATAGTGGCATCTGAAGGGAAAGAGACAAATTAAAAGTTTACTTAAAAGACCGTTTAGGGGTGCCAAAGTCCAATACCTTTGCATGGTGGCATCCAAAAATAAAAAGACAAATTAAAGCTTTAGTTTAAATCCCCTTTGGCGCCACCAAAGGCAATTACAGGGGCATAGAGGCATCAAAAGGGAAAGAAGCATCTGAAAGCTTACCTTAATGCCACTTTGGGGATGCCAAAGGGCAAGGGAATTGCGTGGAGGCATCCAAAAAATTAGAGGAAAATTGAAGGATTAATCTAAATCCCCTTTGGCGTCTTCAAAGGCCTTTACAGGGGAATAGTGGCATCTGAAGGGAAAGAGCCTAATTAAAATTTTACTTAAAAGACCGTTTAGGGGTGCCAAAGTCCAATACAGCTTGCATGGTGGCATCCAAAATAAAAAGACAAATTAAAGGTTTATTTTAAATCCCCTTTGGCGCCGCCAAAGGCAATTACAGGGGCATAGAGGCATCATAAGGGAAAGAAACATTTGGAAAGCTTACTTTAATGCCACTTTGGGGATGCCAAAGGTCAAGAGAATTGCGGTGAGGCATCCAAAAATTTAGAGAAAAATTGAAGGATTAATCTAAATCCCCTTTGGCGTCTTCAAAGGCCTTTACAGGGTAATAGTGGCATCTGAAGGGAAAGAGACAAATGAAAAGTTTACTTAACAGACCGTTTTGGGGTGCCAAAGTCTAATACCTTTGCATGGTGGCATCCAAAAACAAAAAGACAAATTAAAGATTTAGTTTAAATCCCCTTTGGCGCCGCCAAAGGCAATTACAGGGGCATAGAGGCATTAAAAGGGAAAGAAACATTTCGAAAGCTTACTTTAATACCACTTTGGTGATGCCAAAGGGCAAGAGAATTGCGTGGAGACATCCAAAAATTTAGAGGAAAATTGAAGGATTAATCTAAATCCCCTTTGGCGTCTTCAAAGGCCTTTACAGGGGAATAGTGGCATCTAAAGGGAAAGACCCTAATTAAAAGTTTACTTAAAATACCCTTTGGGGGTGCCAAAGTCCAATACAGTTGCATGGTGGCATCCAAAAATAAAAAGACAAATTAAAGGTTTATTTTAAATCCCCTTTAGCGCTGCCAAAGGCAATTACAGGGGCATAGAGGCATCAAAAGGGAAAGAAACATTTGGAAAGCTTACTTTAATGCCACTTTGGGGATGCCAAAGGGCAAGAGAATTGCATGGAGGCATCGAAAAAATTAGAGGAAAATTGAAGGATTAATCTAACTCCCCTTTGGAGTCTTCAAAGGCCTTTACAGGTGAATAGTGGCATCTAAAGGGAAAGACCCTAATTAAAAGTTTACTTAAAATACCCTTTGGGGGTGCCAAAGTCCAATACAGTTGCATGGTGGCATCCAAAAATAAAAAGATAAACTAAATGTTTATTTTAAATCCCCTTTGGCGCCGCCAAAGGCAATTACAGGGGCATAGAGGCATCATAAGGGAAAGAAACATTTGGAAAGCTTACTTTAATGCCACTTTGGAGATGCCAAAGGTCAAAAGAATTGCGGTGTGGCATCCAAAAATTTAGAGAAAAATTGAAGGATTAATCTAAATCCCCTTTGGCGTCTTCAAAGGCCTTTACAGGGGAATAGTGGCATCTGAAGGGAAAGAGACAAATTAAAAGTTTACTTAACAGACCGTTTAGGGGTGCCAAAGTCTAATACCTTTGCATGGTGGTATCCAAAAACAAAAAGACAAATTAAAGATTTAGTTTAAATCCCCTTTGGCGCCGCCAAAGGCAATTGCAGGGGCATAGAGGCATCAAAAGGGAAAGAAACATTTCGAAAGCTTACTTTAATACCACTTTGGGGATGCCAAAGGGCAAGAGAATTGCGTGGAGACATCCAAAAATTTAGAGGAAAATTGAAGGATTAATCTAAATCCCCTTTGGCGTCTTCAAAGGCCTTTACAGGGGAATAGTGGCATCTAAAGGGAAAGACCCTAATTAAAATTTTACTTAAAATACCCTTTGGGGGTGCCAAAGTCCAATACAGTTGCATGGTGGCTTCCAAAAATAAAAAGACAAATTAAAGGTTTATTTTAAATCCCCTTTGGCGCCGCCAAAGGCAATTACAGGGGCATAGAGGCATCAAAAGGGAAAGAAACATTTGGAAAGCTTACTTTAATGCCACTTTGGGGATGCCAAAGGGAAAGAGAATTGCATGGACACTTCGAAAAATTTAGAGGAAAATTGAAGGATTAATCTAACTCCCCTTTGGCGTCTTCAAAGGCCTTTACAGGGGAATAGTGGCATCTGAAGGGAAAGAGACAAATTAAAAGTTTACTTAAAAGACCGTTTAGGGGTGCCAAAGTCCAATACCTTTGCATGGTGGCATCCAAAAATAAAAAGACAAATTGAAGCTTTAGTTTAAAACCCCTTTGGCGCCACCAAAGGCAATTACAGGGGCATAGAGGCACCAATAGGGAAAGAAGCATCTGCAAAGCTTACCTTAATGCCACTTTGGGGATGCCAAAGTGCAAGGGAATTGCGTGGAGGCATCCAAAATCTTAGAGGAAAATTGAAGGATTAATCTAAATCCCCTTTGGCGTCTTCAAAGGCCTTTACAGGGGAGTAGTGGCATCTGAAGGGAAAGAGATAAATTAAGATTTTTTATAAAAGACCGTTTAGGGGTGCCAAAGTCCAATACAGCTGCACGGAGGCATCCAAAATTAAAAAGACAAATTAAAGGTTTATTTTCAATCCCCTTTGGCGCCGCCAAAGGCAATTACAGGGGCATAGAGGCATCATAAGGGAAAGAAACATTTGGAAAGCTTACTTTAATGCCACTTTGGGGATGCCAAAGGTCAAGAGAATTGCGGTGAGGCATCCAAAAATTTAGAGAAAAATTGAAGGATTAATCTAAATCCCCTTTGGCGTCTTCAAAGGCCTTTACAGGGTAATAGTGGCATCTGAAGGGAAAGAGACAAATTAAAAGTTTACTTAACAGACCGTTTTGGGGTGCCAAAGTCTAATACCTTTGCATGGTGGCATCCAAAAACAAAAAGACAAATTAAAGATTTAGTTTAAATCCCCTTTGGCGCCGCCAAAGGCAATTACAGGGGCATAGAGTCATTAAAAGGGAAAGAAACATTTCGAAAGCTTACTTTAATACCACTTTGGTGATGCCAAAGGGCAAGAGAATTGCGTGGAGACATCCAAAAATTTAGAGGAAAATTGAAGGATTAATCTAAATCCCCTTTGGCGTCTTCAAAGGCCTTTACAGGGGAATAGTGGCATCTAAAGGGAAAGACCCTAATTAAAATTTTACTTAAAATACCCTTTGGGGGTGCCAAAGTCCAATACAGTTGCATGGTGGCTTCCAAAAATAAAAAGACAAATTAAAGGTTTATTTTAAATCCCCTTTGGCGCCGCCAAAGGCAATTACAGGGGCATAGAGGCATCAAAAGGGAAAGAAACATTTGGAAAGCTTACTTTAATGCCACTTTGGGGATGCCAAAGGGAAAGAGAATTGCATGGACACTTCGAAAAATTTAGAGGAAAATTGAAGGATTAATCTAACTCCCCTTTGGCGTCTTCAAAGGCCTTTACAGGGGAATAGTGGCATCTGAAGGGAAAGAGACAAATTAAAAGTTTACTTAAAAGACCGTTTAGGGGTGCCAAAGTCCAATACCTTTGCATGGTGGCATCCAAAAATAAAAAGACAAATTGAAGCTTTAGTTTAAAACCCCTTTGGCGCCACCAAAGGCAATTACAGGGGCATAGAGGCACCAATAGGGAAAGAAGCATCTGCAAAGCTTACCTTAATGCCACTTTGGGGATGCCAAAGTGCAAGGGAATTGCGTGGAGGCATCCAAAATCTTAGAGGAAAATTGAAGGATTAATCTAAATCCCCTTTGGCGTCTTCAAAGGCCTTTACAGGGGAGTAGTGGCATCTGAAGGGAAAGAGATAAATTAAGATTTTTTATAAAAGACCGTTTAGGGGTGCCAAAGTCCAATACAGCTGCACGGAGGCATCCAAAATTAAAAAGACAAATTAAAGGTTTATTTTCAATCCCCTTTGGCGCCGCCAAAGGCAATTACAGGGGCATAGAGGCATCATAAGGGAAAGAAACATTTGGAAAGCTTACTTTAATGCCACTTTGGGGATGCCAAAGGTCAAGAGAATTGCGGTGAGGCATCCAAAAATTTAGAGAAAAATTGAAGGATTAATCTAAATCCCCTTTGGCGTCTTCAAAGGCCTTTACAGGGTAATAGTGGCATCTGAAGGGAAAGAGACAAATGAAAAGTTTACTTAACAGACCGTTTTGGGGTGCCAAAGTCTAATACCTTTGCATGGTGGCATCCAAAAACAAAAAGACAAATTAAAGATTTAGTTTAAATCCCCTTTGGCGCCGCCAAAGGCAATTACAGGGGCATAGAGGCATTAAAAGGGAAAGAAACATTTCGAAAGCTTACTTTAATACCACTTTGGTGATGCCAAAGGGCAAGAGAATTGCGTGGAGACATCAAAAAATTTAGAGGAAAATTGAAGGATTAATCTAAATCCCCTTTGGCGTCTTCAAAGGCCTTTACAGGGGAATAGTGGCATCTAAAGGGAAAGACCCTAATTAAAAGTTTACTTAAAATACCCTTTGGGGGTGCCAAAGTCCAATACAGTTGCATGGTGGCATCCAAAAATAAAAAGACAAATTAAAGGTTTATTTTAAATCCCCTTTAGCGCTGCCAAAGGCAATTACAGGGGCATAGAGGCATCAAAAGGGAAAGAAACATTTGGAAAGCTTACTTTAATGCCACTTTGGGGATGCCAAAGGGCAAGAGAATTGCATGGAGGCATCGAAAAAATTAGAGGAAAATTGAAGGATTAATCTAACTCCCCTTTGGCGTCTTCAAAGGCCTTTACAGGGGAATAGTGGCATCTAAAGGGAAAGACCCTAATTAAAAGTTTACTTAAAATACCCTTTGGGGCTGGCAAAGTCCAATACAGTTGCATGGTGGCATCCAAAAATAAAAAGATAAACTAAATGTTTATTTTAAATCCCCTTTGGCGCCGCCAAAGGCAATTACAGGGGCATAGAGGCATCATAAGGGAAAGAAACATTTGGAAAGCTTACTTTAATGCCACTTTGGAGATGCCAAAGGTCAAGAGAATTGCGGTGTGGCATCCAAAAATTTAGAGAAAAATTGAAGGATTAATCTAAATCCCCTTTGGCGTCTTCAAAGGCCTTTACAGGGGAATAGTGGCATCTGAAGGGAAAGAGACAAATTAAAAGTTTACTTAACAGACCGTTTAGGGGTGCCAAAGTCTAATACCTTTGCATGGTGGTATCCAAAAACAAAAAGACAAATTAAAGATTTAGTTTAAATCCCCTTTGGCGCCGCCAAAGGCAATTGCAGGGGCATAGAGGCATCAAAAGGGAAAGAAACATTTCGAAAGCTTACTTTAATACCACTTTGGGGATGCCAAAGGGCAAGAGAATTGCGTGGAGACATCCAAAAATTTAGAGGAAAATTGAAGGATTAATCTAAATCCCCTTTGGCGTCTTCAAAGGCCTTTACAGGGGAATAGTGGCATCTAAAGGGAAAGACCCTAATTAAAATTTTACTTAAAATACCCTTTGGGGGTGCCAAAGTCCAATACAGTTGCATGGTGGCTTCCAAAAATAAAAAGACAAATTAAAGGTTTATTTTAAATCCCCTTTGGCGCCGCCAAAGGCAATTACAGGGGCATAGAGGCATCAAAAGGGAAAGAAACATTTGGAAAGCTTACTTTAATGCCACTTTGGGGATGCCAAAGGGAAAGAGAATTGCATGGACACTTCGAAAAATTTAGAGGAAAATTGAAGGATTAATCTAACTCCCCTTTGGCGTCTTCAAAGGCCTTTACAGGGGAATAGTGGCATCTGAAGGGAAAGAGACAAATTAAAAGTTTACTTAAAAGACCGTTTAGGGGTGCCAAAGTCCAATACCTTTGCATGGTGGCATCCAAAAATAAAAAGACAAATTGAAGCTTTAGTTTAAATCCCCTTTGGCGCCACCAAAGGCAATTACAGGGGCATAGAGGCACCAATAGGGAAAGAAGCATCTGCAAAGCTTACCTTAATGCCACTTTGGGGATGCCAAAGTGCAAGGGAATTGCGTGGAGGCATCCAAAATCTTAGAGGAAAATTGAAGGATTAATCTAAATCCCCTTTGGCGTCTTCAAAGGCCTTTACAGGGGAGTAGTGGCATCTGAAGGGAAAGAGATAAATTAAGATTTTTTATAAAAGACCGTTTAGGGGTGCCAAAGTCCAATACAGCTGCACGGAGGCATCCAAAATTAAAAAGACAAATTAAAGGTTTATTTTCAATCCCCTTTGGCGCCGCCAAAGGCAATTACAGGGGCATAGAGGCATCATAAGGGAAAGAAACATTTGGAAAGCTTACTTTAATGCCACTTTGGGGATGCCAAAGGTCAAGAGAATTGCGGTGAGGCATCCAAAAATTTAGAGAAAAATTGAAGGATTAATCTAAATCCCCTTTGGCGTCTTCAAAGGCCTTTACAGGGTAATAGTGGCATCTGAAGGGAAAGAGACAAATGAAAAGTTTACTTAACAGACCGTTTTGGGGTGCCAAAGTCTAATACCTTTGCATGGTGGCATCCAAAAACAAAAAGACAAATTAAAGATTTAGTTTAAATCCCCTTTGGCGCCGCCAAAGGCAATTACAGGGGCATAGAGGCATTAAAAGGGAAAGAAACATTTCGAAAGCTTACTTTAATACCACTTTGGTGATGCCAAAGGGCAAGAGAATTGCGTGGAGACATCAAAAAATTTAGAGGAAAATTGAAGGATTAATCTAAATCCCCTTTGGCGTCTTCAAAGGCCTTTACAGGGAATAGTGGCATCTAAAGGGAAAGACCCTAATTAAAAGTTTACTTAAAATACCCTTTGGGGGTGCCAAAGTCCAATACAGTTGCATGGTGGCATCCAAAAATAAAAAGACAAATTAAAGGTTTATTTTAAATCCCCTTTAGCGCTGCCAAAGGCAATTACAGGGGCATAGAGGCATCAAAAGGGAAAGAAACATTTGGAAAGCTTACTTTAATGCCACTTTGGGGATGCCAAAGGGCAAGAGAATTGCATGGAGGCATCGAAAAAATTAGAGGAAAATTGAAGGATTAATCTAACTCCCCTTTGGCGTCTTCAAAGGCCTTTACAGGGGAATAGTGGCATCTAAAGGGAAAGACCCTAATTAAAAGTTTACTTAAAATACCCTTTGGGGGTGCCAAAGTCCAATACAGTTGCATGGTGGCATCCAAAAATAAAAAGATAAACTAAATGTTTATTTTAAATCCCCTTTGGCGCCGCCAAAGGCAATTACAGGGGCATAGAGGCATCATAAGGGAAAGAAACATTTGGAAAGCTTACTTTAATGCCACTTTGGAGATGCCAAAGGTCAAGAGAATTGCGGTGTGGCATCCAAAAATTTAGAGAAAATTGAAGGATTAATCTAAATCCCCTTTGGCGTCTTCAAAGGCCTTTACAGGGGAATAGTGGCATCTGAAGGGAAAGAGACAAATTAAAAGTTTACTTAACAGACCGTTTAGGGGTGCCAAAGTCTAATACCTTTGCATGGTGGTATCCAAAAACAAAAAGACAAATTAAAGATTTAGTTTAAATCCCCTTTGGCGCCGCCAAAGGCAATTGCAGGGGCATAGAGGCATTAAAAGGGAAAGAAACATTTCGAAAGCTTACTTTAATACCACTTTGGGGATGCCAAAGGGCAAGAGAATTGCGTGGAGACATCCAAAAATTTAGAGGAAAATTGAAGGATTAATCTAAATCCCCTTTGGCGTCTTCAAAGGCCTTTACAGGGGAATAGTGGCATCTAAAGGGATAGACCCTAATTAAAATTTTACTTAAAATACCCTTTGGGGGTGCCAAAGTCCAATACAGTTGCATGGTGGCTTCCAAAAATAAAAAGACAAATTAAAGGTTTATTTTAAATCCCCTTTGGCGCCGCCAAAGGCAATTACAGGGGCATAGAGGCATCAAAAGGGAAAGAAACATTTGGAAAGCTTACTTTAATGCCACTTTGGGGATGCCAAAGGGAAAGAGAATTGCATGGACACTTCGAAAAATTTAGAGGAAAATTGAAGGATTAATCTAACTCCCCTTTGGCGTCTTCAAAGGCCTTTACAGGGGAATAGTGGCATCTGAAGGGAAAGAGACAAATTAAAAGTTTACTTAAAAGACCGTTTAGGGGTGCCAAAGTCCAATACCTTTGCATGGTGGCATCCAAAAATAAAAAGACAAATTGAAGCTTTAGTTTAAAACCCCTTTGGCGCCACCAAAGGCAATTACAGGGGCATAGAGGCACCAATAGGGAAAGAAGCATCTGCAAAGCTTACCTTAATGCCACTTTGGGGATGCCAAAGTGCAAGGGAATTGCGTGGAGGCATCCAAAATCTTAGAGGAAAATTGAAGGATTAATCTAAATCCCCTTTGGCGTCTTCAAAGGCCTTTACAGGGGAGTAGTGGCATCTGAAGGGAAAGAGATAAATTAAGATTTTTTATAAAAGACCGTTTAGGGGTGCCAAAGTCCAATACAGCTGCACGGAGGCATCCAAAATTAAAAAGACAAATTAAAGGTTTATTTTCAATCCCCTTTGGCGCCGCCAAAGGCAATTACAGGGGCATAGAGGCATCATAAGGGAAAGAAACATTTGGAAAGCTTACTTTAATGCCACTTTGGGGATGCCAAAGGTCAAGAGAATTGCGGTGAGGCATCCAAAAATTTAGAGAAAAATTGAAGGATTAATCTAAATCCCCTTTGGCGTCTTCAAAGGCCTTTACAGGGTAATAGTGGCATCTGAAGGGAAAGAGACAAATGAAAAGTTTACTTAACAGACCGTTTTGGGGTGCCAAAGTCTAATACCTTTGCATGGTGGCATCCAAAAACAAAAAGACAAATTAAAGATTTAGTTTAAATCCCCTTTGGCGCCGCCAAAGGCAATTACAGGGGCATAGAGGCATTAAAAGGGAAAGAAACATTTCGAAAGCTTACTTTAATACCACTTTGGTGATGCCAAAGGGCAAGAGAATTGCGTGGAGACATCAAAAATTTAGAGGAAAATTGAAGGATTAATCTAAATCCCCTTTGGCGTCTTCAAAGGCCTTTACAGGGGAATAGTGGCATCTAAAGGGAAAGACCCTAATTAAAAGTTTACTTAAAATACCCTTTGGGGGTGCCAAAGTCCAATACAGTTGCATGGTGGCATCCAAAAATAAAAAGACAAATTAAAGGTTTATTTTAAATCCCCTTTAGCGCTGCCAAAGGCAATTACAGGGGCATAGAGGCATCAAAAGGGAAAGAAACATTTGGAAAGCTTACTTTAATGCCACTTTGGGGATGCCAAAGGGCAAGAGAATTGCATGGAGCATCGAAAAAATTAGAGGAAAATTGAAGGATTAATCTAACTCCCCTTTGGCGTCTTCAAAGGCCTTTACAGGGGAATAGTGGCATCTGAAGGGAAAGACCCTAATTAAAAGTTTACTTAAAAGACCGTTTAGGGGTGCCAAAGTCCAATACAGTTGCATGGTGGCATCCAAAAATAAAAAGACAAATTAAAGGTTTATTTTAAATCCCCTTTGGCGCCGCCAAAGGCAATTACAGGGGCATAGAGGCATCAAAAGGGAAAGAAACATTTGAAAGCTTACTTTAATGCCACTTTGGGGATGCCAAAGGGCAAGAGAATTGCGTGGAGGCATCCAAAAATTTAGAGGAAAATTGAAGGATTAATCTAAATCCCCTTTGGCGTCTTCAAAGGCCTTTACAGGGGAATAGTGGCATCTGAAGGGAAAGAGACTAATTAAAAGTTTACTTAAAAGACCGTTTAGGGGTGCCAAAGTCCAATACAGTTGCATGGTGGCATCCAAAAATAAAAAGACAAATTAAAGGTTTATTTTAAATCCCCTTTGGCGCCGCCAAAGGCAATTACAGGGGCATAGAGGCATCAAAAGGGAAAGAAACATTTGGAAAGCTTACTTTAATGCCACTTTGGGGATGCCAAAGGGCAAGAGAATTGCGTGGAGCATCCAAAAATTTAGAGGAAAATTGAAGGATTAATCTAAATCCCCTTTGGCGTCTTCAAAGGCCTTTACAGGGGAATAGTGGCATCTGAAGGGAAAGAGACAAATTAAAAGTTTACTTAAAAGACCGTTTAGGGGTGCCAAAGTCCAATACCTTTGCATGGTGGCATCCAAAAATAAAAAGACAAATTAAAGATTTAGTTTAAATCCCCTTTGGCGCCGCCAAAGGCAATTACAGGGGCATAGAGGCATCAAAAGGGAAAGAAACATTTCGAAAGCTTACTTTAATGCCACTTTGGGGATGCCAAAGGGCAAGAGAATTGCGTGGAGGCATCCAAAAATTTAGAGGAAAATTGAAGGATTAATCTAAATCCCCTTTGGCGTCTTCAAAGGCCTTTACAGGGGAATAGTGGCATCTGAAGGGAAAGAGACAAATTAAAAGTTTACTTAAAAGACCCGTTTAGGGGTGCCAAAGTCCAATACAGTTGCATGGTGGCATCCAAAAATAAAAAGACAAATTAAAGGTTTATTTTAAATCCCCTTTGGCGCCGCCAAAGGCAATTACAGGGGCATAGAGGCATCAAAAGGGAAAGAAACATTTGGAAAGCTTACTTTAATGCCACTTTGGGGATGCCAAAGGGCAAGAGAATTGCGGTGAGGCATCCAAAAATTTAGAGAAAATTGAAGGATTAATCTAAATCCCCTTTGGCGTCTTCAAAGGCCTTTACAGGGAATAGTGGCATCTGAAGGGAAAGAGACAAATTAAAAGTTTACTTAAAAGACCGTTTAGGGGTGCCAAAGTCCAATACCTTTGCATGGTGGCATCCAAAAATAAAAAGACAAATTAAAGATTTAGTTTAAATCCCCTTTGGCGCCGCCAAAGGCAATTACAGGGGCATAGAGGCATCAAAAGGGAAAGAAACATTTCGAAAGCTTACTTTAATGCCACTTTGGGGATGCCAAAGGGCAAGAGAATTGCGTGGAGACATCCAAAAATTTAGAGGAAAATTGAAGGATTAATCTAAATCCCCTTTGGCGTCTTCAAAGGCCTTTACAGGGGAATAGTGGCATCTAAAGGGAAAGACCCTAATTAAAAGTTTACTTAAAATACCGTTTGGGGTGCCAAAGTCCAATACAGTTGCATGGTGGCATCCAAAAATAAAAAGACAAATTAAAGGTTTATTTTAAATCCCCTTTGGCGCCGCCAAAGGCAATTACAGGGGCATAGAGGCATCAAAAGGGAAAGAAACATTTGGAAAGCTTACTTTAATGCCACTTTGGGGATGCCAAAGGGCAAGAGAATTGCGGTGAGGCATCGAAAAATTTAGAGGAAAATTGAAGGATTAATCTAAATCCCCTTTGGCGTCTTCAAAGGCCTTTACAGGGGAATAGTGGCATCTGAAGGGAAAGAGACAAATTAAAAGTTTACTTAAAAGACCGTTTAGGGGTGCCAAAGTCCAATACCTTTGCATGGTGGCATCCAAAAATAAAAAGACAAATTAAAGCTTTAGTTTAAATCCCCTTTGGCGCCGCCAAAGGCAATTACAGGGGCATAGAGGCATCAAAAGGGAAAGAAACATCTGCAAAGCTTACTTAATGCCACTTTGGGGATGCCAAAGTGCAAGAGAATTGCGTGGAGGCATCCAAAATCTTAGAGGAAAATTGAAGGATTAATCTAAATCCCCTTTGGCGTCTTCAAAGGCCTTTACAGGGGAGTAGTGGCATCTGAAGGGAAAGAGATAAATTAAAAGTTTACTTAAAAGACCGTTTAGGGGTGCCAAAGTCCAATACAGCTGCACGGAGGCATCCAAAATTAAAAAGACAAATTAAAGGTTTATTTTAAATCCCCTTTGGCGCCGCCAAAGGCAATTACAGGGGCATAGAGGCATCATAAGGGAAAGAAACATTTGGAAAGCTTACTTTAATGCCACTTTGGGGATGCCAAAGGTCAAGAGAATTGCGGTGAGGCATCCAAAAATTTAGAGGAAAATTGAAGGATTAATCTAAATCCCCTTTGGCGTCTTCAAAGGCCTTTACAGGGGAATAGTGGCATCTAAAGGGAAAGACCCTAATTAAAAGTTTACTTAAAATACCCTTTGGGGTGCCAAAGTCCAATACAGTTGCATGGTGGCATCCAAAAATAAAAAGACAAATTAAAGGTTTATTTTAAATCCCCTTTGGCGCCGCCAAAGGCAATTACAGGGGCATAGAGGCATCAAAAGGGAAAGAAACATTTGGAAAGCTTACTTTAATGCCACTTTGGGGATGCCAAAGGGCAAGAGAATTGCGTGGAGACATCGAAAAATTTAGAGGAAAATTGAAGGATTAATCTAAATCCCCTTTGGCGTCTTCAAAGGCCTTTACAGGGGAATAGTGGCATCTGAAGGGAAAGAGACAAATTAAAAGTTTACTTAAAAGACCGTTTAGGGGTGCCAAAGTCCAATACCTTTGCATGGTGGCATCCAAAAATAAAAAGACAAATTAAAGCTTTAGTTTAAATCCCCTTTGGCGCCACCAAAGGCAATTACAGGGGCATAGAGGCACCAATAGGGAAAGAAGCATCTGCAAAGCTTACCTTAATGCCACTTTGGGGATGCCAAAGTGCAAGGGAATTGCGTGGAGGCATCCAAAATCTTAGAGGAAAATTGAAGGATTAATCTAAATCCCCTTTGGCGTCTTCAAAGGCCTTTACAGGGGAGTAGTGGCATCTGAAGGGAAAGAGATAAATTAAAATTTTATATAAAAGACCGTTTAGGGGTGCCAAAGTCCAATACAGCTGCACGGAGGCATCCAAAATTAAAAAGACAAATTAAAGGTTTATTTTCAATCCCCTTTGGCGCCGCCAAAGGCAATTACAGGGGCATAGAGGCATCATAAGGGAAAGAAACATTTGGAAAGCTTACTTTAATGCCACTTTGGGGATGCCAAAGGTCAAGAGAATTGCGGTGAGGCATCCAAAAATTTAGAGAAAAATTGAAGGATTAATCTAAATCCCCTTTGGCGTCTTCAAAGGCCTTTACAGGGGAATAGTGGCATCTGAAGGGAAAGAGACAAATTAAAAGTTTACTTAACAGACCGTTTAGGGGTGCCAAAGTCTAATACCTTTGCATGGTGGCATCCAAAAACAAAAAGACAAATTAAAGATTTAGTTTAAATCCCCTTTGGCGCCGCCAAAGGCAATTACAGGGGCATAGAGGCATTAAAAGGGAAAGAAACATTTCGAAAGCTTACTTTAATACCACTTTGGGGATGCCAAAGGGCAAGAGAATTGCGTGGAGACATCCAAAAATTTAGAGGAAAATTGAAGGATTAATCTAAATCCCCTTTGGCGTCTTCAAAGGCCTTTACAGGGGAATAGTGGCATCTAAAGGGAAAGACCCTAATTAAAAGTTTACTTAAAATACCCTTTGGGGGTGCCAAAGTCCAATACAGTTGCATGGTGGCATCCAAAAATAAAAAGACAAATTAAAGGTTTATTTTAAATCCCCTTTGGCGCCGCCAAAGGCAATTACAGGGGCATAGAGGCATCAAAAGGGAAAGAAACATTTGGAAAGCTTACTTTAATGCCACTTTGGGGATGCCAAAGGGCAAGAGAATTGCATGGACACTTCGAAAAATTTAGAGGAAAATTGAAGGATTAATCTAACTCCCCTTTGGCGTCTTCAAAGGCCTTTACAGGGGAATAGTGGCATCTGAAGGGAAAGAGACAAATTAAAAGTTTACTTAAAAGACCGTTTAGGGGTGCCAAAGTCCAATACCTTTGCATGGTGGCATCCAAAAATAAAAAGACAAATTAAAGCTTTAGTTTAAATCCCCTTTGGCGCCACCAAAGGCAATTACAGGGGCATAGAGGCACCAATAGGGAAAGAAGCATCTGCAAAGCTTACCTTAATGCCACTTTGGGGATGCCAAAGTGCAAGGGAATTGCGTGGAGGCATCCAAAATCTTAGAGGAAAATTGAAGGATTAATCTAAATCCCCTTTGGCGTCTTCAAAGGCCTTTACAGGGGAGTAGTGGCATCTGAAGGGAAAGAGATAAATTAAGATTTTATATAAAAGACCGTTTAGGGGTGCCAAAGTCCAATACAGCTGCACGGAGGCATCCAAAATTAAAAAGACAAATTAAAGGTTTATTTTCAATCCCCTTTGGCGCCGCCAAAGGCAATTACAGGGGCATAGAGGCATCATAAGGGAAAGAAACATTTGGAAAGCTTACTTTAATGCCACTTTGGGGATGCCAAAGGTCAAGAGAATTGCGGTGAGGCATCCAAAAATTTAGAGAAAAATTGAAGGATTAATCTAAATCCCCTTTGGCGTCTTCAAAGGCCTTTACAGGGTAATAGTGGCATCTGAAGGGAAAGAGACAAATTAAAAGTTTACTTAACAGACCGTTTTGGGGTGCCAAAGTCTAATACCTTTGCATGGTGGCATCCAAAAACAAAAAGACAAATTAAAGATTTAGTTTAAATCCCCTTTGGCGCCGCCAAAGGCAATTACAGGGGCATAGAGGCATTAAAAGGGAAAGAAACATTTCGAAAGCTTACTTTAATACCACTTTGGTGATGCCAAAGGGCAAGAGAATTGCGTGGAGACATCCAAAAATTTAGAGGAAAATTGAAGGATTAATCTAAATCCCCTTTGGCGTCTTCAAAGGCCTTTACAGGGGAATAGTGGCATCTAAAGGGAAAGACCCTAATTAAAAGTTTACTTAAAATACCCTTTGGGGGTGCCAAAGTCCAATACAGTTGCATGGTGGCATCCAAAAATAAAAAGACAAATTAAAGGTTTATTTTAAATCCCCTTTGGCGCCGCCAAAGGCAATTACAGGGGCATAGAGGCATCAAAAGGGAAAGAAACATTTGGAAAGCTTACTTTAATGCCACTTTGGGGATGCCAAAGGGCAAGAGAATTGCATGGAGGCATCGAAAAAATTAGAGGAAAATTGAAGGATTAATCTAACTCCCCTTTGGCGTCTTCAAAGGCCTTTACAGGGGAATAGTGGCATCTAAAGGGAAAGACCCTAATTAAAAGTTTACTTAAAATACCCTTTGGGGTGCCAAAGTCCAATACAGTTGCATGGTGGCATCCAAAAATAAAAAGACAAATTAAAGGTTTATTTTAAATCCCCTTTGGCGCCGCCAAAGGCAATTACAGGGGCATAGAGGCATCAAAAGGGAAAGAAACATTTGGAAAGCTTACTTTAATGCCACTTTGGGGATGCCAAAGGGCAAGAGAATTGCGTGGAGGCATCCAAAAATTTAGAGGAAAATTGAAGGATTAATCTAAATCCCCTTTGGCGTCTTCAAAGGCCTTTACAGGGGAATAGTGGCATCTGAAGGGAAAGAGACAAATTAAAAGTTTACTTAAAAGACCGTTTAGGGGTGCCAAAGTCCAATACAGTTGCATGGTGGCATCCAAAAATAAAAAGACAAATTAAAGGTTTAGTTTAAATCCCCTTTGGCGCCGCCAAAGGCAATTACAGGGGCATAGAGGCATCAAAAGGGAAAGAAACATTTGGAAAGCTTACTTTAATGCCACTTTGGGGATGCCAAAGGGCAAGAGAATTGCGTGGAGACATCCAAAAATTTAGAGGAAAATTGAAGGATTAATCTAAATCCCCTTTGGCGTCTTCAAAGGCCTTTACAGGGGAATAGTGGCATCTGAAGGGAAAGAGACTAATTAAAAGTTTACTTAAAAGACCGTTTAGGGGTGCCAAAGTCCAATACAGTTGCATGGTGGCATCCAAAAATAAAAAGACAAATTAAAGGTTTATTTTAAATCCCCTTTGGCGCCGCCAAAGGCAATTACAGGGGCATAGAGGCATCAAAAGGGAAAGAAACATTTGGAAAGCTTACTTTAATGCCACTTTGGGGATGCCAAAGGGCAAGAGAATTGCGTGGAGGCATCCAAAAATTTAGAGGAAAATTGAAGGATTAATCTAAATCCCCTTTGGCGTCTTCAAAGGCCTTTACAGGGGAATAGTGGCATCTGAAGGGAAAGAGACAAATTAAAAGTTTACTTAAAAGACCGTTTAGGGGTGCCAAAGTCCAATACAGTTGCATGGTGGCATCCAAAAATAAAAAGACAAATTAAAGGTTTATTTTAAATCCCCTTTGGCGCCGCCAAAGGCAATTACAGGGGCATAGAGGCATCAAAAGGGAAAGAAACATTTGGAAAGCTTACTTTAATGCCACTTTGGGGATGCCAAAGGGCAAGAGAATTGCGTGGAGGCATCCAAAAATTTAGAGGAAAATTGAAGGATTAATCTAAATCCCCTTTGGCGTCTTCAAAGGCCTTTACAGGGGAATAGTGGCATCTGAAGGGAAAGAGACAAATTAAAAGTTTACTTAAAAGACCGTTTGGGGTGCCAAAGTCCAATACAGTTGCATGGTGGCATCCAAAAATAAAAAGACAAATTAAAGGTTTATTTTAAATCCCCTTTGGCGCCGCCAAAGGCAATTACAGGGGCATAGAGGCATCAAAAGGGAAAGAAACATTTGGAAAGCTTACTTTAATGCCACTTTGGGGATGCCAAAGGGCAAGAGAATTGCGTGGAGACATCCAAAAATTTAGAGGAAAATTGAAGGATTAATCTAAATCCCCTTTGGCGTCTTCAAAGGCTCATGCTAATCAGTACACCGACATTGGTATTGACAGCAGAATGAAACCTGTAAGTTTAGCACAAGGCAACCTGAAGTTTAAGCAGAGGACAACCTGGAAGTACAGCAGACAAACTAGAGGTACAGCAGAAAACAACTTGAATGTAGAGCAAATGACAACTTGGAGGTTCAACATAAGACAACCTGGAAGTGCAGGAGACAGACTTAAGGTTCAGCAAAAGACCTGAAGGTGCATCAGAAGAGAACCCGGAGGAACAGGAGAGGACAACCTGGAAGTACAGCAGATGATAACCTAGTAGTACAGCAGAAGACAACCTAGAGGTACAGCGGAAGAGAACCTGTAGGTGTAGCAGAAGACGACCTGGAGGTACAGCAGAAAAAACCTGAAGGTGAAGCAAACAACTTGAAGGTTCAGCAGAAGACAGTCTTCTCCTGAAGGTATAGCAGAAGATAACCTTGAGGTGAAGCAAAAAGGTCGAAGATACAGCAGAAGACAACCTGAAATAGAAGCAAACAGCCTGAAGGTACAGCAGAAGACAGCCTGGAGGTACAGCAAAAGACAACCTGAAGGTACAGCAGAAGAGAACCTGCAGTTACAGCAGAGGACAACCTGGAAGTACAGAGGAAGACAACTTGGAGGAACAACAGAGCACAAGCTGGAGGTACAATAGAAGACAACCTGAAGATGCAGCAGAAGACAACCTGGAGATATAGCAGAAAATAAACTGAAGGTACAGCAGAGGACAACTTGGAGGTTCAAAAGAAGCCAACCTGGAAGTGCAGGAGGCAGACTGGAGTTTTCAGCAAAGACCTGAAGGTGCAGCAGAAGAGAACCTGGAGGTACAGCATAGGACAGTCTGAAAGTACAGCAGAAGGCAACTTGGAGGTATATCAGAAGACAACCTTGAGATGCAGCAGAAGACAACCTAGAAGTACAGCAGATGACAACCTGGAGGTACAGCAGCAGACAACGTGTAGGTGCATCAGTAGACAAACTGGAGGTGCAGCAGGAAAAAACTTGGAGGTGAAGCAAATAGTTTGAAGGTACAGCAAAAGACAACCTAGAGGTACAGCAGAAGACAACCTGAAGGTGAATCAAACAGCTTAAAGGTACAGCAGAAGACAGCCATGAGGTACAGTAAAAGACAACCTGGAGAAACAGCAGAGCACAACCTGGAGGTACAGCAGAAGATAACCCCGAGTTACAGCAGAAGACAACCTGGAGGTGTGTCAGAAGACACCATGAAGGGCATCAGAAGAGAACCTGGAGGTAGAGGAGAAGAAAACCGAGAGGTACGACAGAATAAAAACTGTAAGTGTAGAAGAAGACAAGGTGAAGGGGGAGCAGAGGACAACCTGGAAGTGCAGCAGATAAAAAACTTGGAGGTGAAGCAAAGAGCTTGAAGGTACAGCAGAAGACAACCTGAAGGTGAATGAAACAGCTTGAAGGTACGGCAGAGGACAATCTCGAGGTACAGCAGAAGACAACCTGGAGGAACAGCAGCAGACAACCTGGAAGTACAGCAGAAGACAACCAGTAGGTGTAGCAGAAGACAACCTGGAGGTGCAGCAAAAAAAAAAACCTGGAGGTGAAGGAAATAGCTTGAAGGTACAGCAGACGACAACCTCGAGGTACAGCAGAAGACGACCTGGAGAAACAGCAGAGCACAACCTGCAGGTACAGGAGAGGAAGACCTGGAGGTACAGCACAATAAGACCAGGAAGTGTAGCAGAAGACAATCTGAAGATGCAGCAGAAGACAACCTGAAGATGGAGCAGAAGACAACCTGGTGGTGGAGCAGATGACAACGCGAAGACTCAGCAAAAGACAAACTGGAGGTGTAGCAGAAGACAACCTGAAGATTCAGGAAAACACAACATGGAGGTGTAGCAGAAGACAACCCGAAGATTCAGCAGAAGACAACCTGAAGGTGGAGCACAAGACAACCTGAAGATTCAGCAGAAGACAACCTGAAGTTGGAGCACAAGACAACCTGAAGATTCAGTAGAAGACAACCTGAAGATTCAGCAGAAGATAACCTGAAGATACAGCAGACATAAACCTGGAGGTGAAGCAAACAGCTTGAAGGTACAGCAGAAGACAACCTAGAGGTACAGCAGTATACAACCTGTAAGCGCAGCAGAAGATAACTTGAATGTGGAGCAGAGGATAACCTCGAGTTACAGCCGAAGACAACCTGGAGGTGCATCAGACGACAACATGGAGGTACAGGAGTAGAAAACCTGGAGGTACAGCAGAAGACAACCTGAAGGTGCAGCAGAAGACAACCTGAAGATGCAGCAGAAGACAACCTGAAGATGCAGCAGAAGACAACCTGAAGATGCAGCAGAAGACAACCTGAAGATGCAGCAGAAGACAACCTGAAGATGCAGCAGAAGACAACCTGAAGATACAGCAGAAAATAACCTGAAGGTAAAGCAGAAGACACCTGGAGGTGCAGCAGACAAACTGGAGGTACAGCAGAAAACAACTTGATCGTACAACAGAGGACAACTTGGAGGTTCAACAGAAGACAATCTGGAAGTGCAGGAGACAGACTGGAGGCTTAGCAAAAAACCTGAAGGTGCAGCAGAAGAGAACCTGGATGTACAGCAGAGGACAATATGGAAGTACAGAAGAAGACCACCTGGAAATGCAGCAGAAGACAACTAGAGGTACAGCAGATAGAACCTGGAGGTATAGCAGCAGACAACCTGGAAGTACAGCAGAAGAAAACCTGTAGGTGCAGCAGCAAACAACGTGGAGGTGTTGCAGAAAAAACCTGGAGGTGAAGCAAACAGCTTGAATATACAGCAGAAGACAACCTGAAGGTGAATCAAACAGCTTGAAGGTACAGCACAAGACAACCCCGAGGTACAGCAGAAGATAACCTGGAGGTACAACAGAAGACAGCATGGAGGTACA
>NW_027265356.1:0-10000 GCF_036320965.1 Panulirus ornatus
CCACACACACACACACAACCCCACAAGCATAGCTCAATTGCATATTCTTGTTTGCAATATATAGAAATTAAAAAAAGGGGGGGGGGAGTTTCAAGTTGCATAGGGGGGGGGGGGAGGGGGGGATGCAACACATTCTCCAAAGCGTAAAATTAACTTCACGATATCACATCAATACCATTCATCCCCCCCTTCCCTTCCCCTCCCATTCCTTCCCATGGGTATGGGGAGGAATGGGGAATGGGGGAAATGGGGGGAAGGAAGTAAATACTGCCAAAGTGTGATCAGTCATGAGTGTATATGCACTAAGGGGGGGGGGAAAGGGGGGAGGGGGGGAGGGGAGGGGGTTAGACCCACTACACCCTCTCCTTCCTTCCCTTCCCCCTTCCCATCCCTGTTTTTTTGGGAGGTGCCCCTTTCCCCTCCCCCCATCCCTCCCATTCCTTTCCCTTTTCCTCCCCATCCCAGGCCCTGCTGGAGGGTGACCCTCCCCTCCCACCATCCCTCCCCTTCCCTTCCCTTCCCCCCTTCCCACACCCTACTGGAGGGTAACCCTTCCCTCCCACCATCCCTCCCCTTCTCTTCCCTTCCTCCCCTCCCAACTACGGAGGGTGCCTTCCTCCCACCACCCCTTTCCCCTTCCCCTTCCCCTTCCCCCCCTTCCACACCTGCTGGAGGGTACCCTCCCTCCCCCATCCCGCCCCTCCCTTCCTTCCCCCTTCCCAACCTACTGGGGGTAACCTTCCCCCTCCCACCACCCCCTCATTCCCATCCTCCCCTCACACCCTGTGGAGGGTAACCCTCCCTCCCCATCCCCCCCTTTTCCCTTCCCTCCCCTCCAACCTGTGGAGGGTGTTGAGGAGGTGGGTGTGGGTAAGGGGTGATGGGGGAGGGGAGGGGAGGGGGGGAAGGGGAGGGGGGGGGGGTTTGTTTTCTGCCTTTCGCTAATTAAAACAAACGGGAGATTTGCGGGAGGGAGAGGGAGAGAAAAAGAGGAGAGAGGATAGTGGAGAGAAAAGAGGAGAAGGAGAAGAGAGAGAAAAGGAGAGGGGGGGGGGGGAGGAGCGACGCCAATTTACCTTCAAAATTACTTAGGAAGTTAAGGGGAGGAGGGGAGGGGGGAGGGGGGGAGTAAGATGGCTTACCCCCCCTCCCCCCAATTTCCCCACGTGGCAACAGGAGATGGCCACGTGGTGGGGGGGGGGGGGAAATTTTCCAGTAATTGTGAGATAATTTTAAACAGTATATTGTGATGAAATATACCAGTATATTGTGATGAAATATACCAGTATATTGTGATAAAAATTACCGTATTTGTGTTGAAAAATCCAGTATTTTGTGTGAATATCCCAGATATTGTGTAAAATATCCAGTATATTGTGAGGGAAATATCCAGTTTTGTGATGAAATTACCATTTATATTGTGAGAAAAAAACCAGTATATTGTGATAAATATAAGTATATTGTGATAAAAATTACAGTATATTGTGATGAAATATCCCAGTTATTGTGTTTGAAATATACAGTAAATTGTGATAAAAATATACCGTTATTGTGATGATTTAACAGTTTATTGTGTTTGAAAATATCCGTATTTTGTGTTGGGAAAATTTTACAGTATTTGTGAAAAAAATTTATACCGTTTATTGTGATGATATATACCAGTATACTAGGGTGAAATATATGTGTTATGTAAACAAGCTGACATGCAATACGTCTTAAAAAGAAATATTATATTTTTTTTTTTTTGGAGGGGGGGGCGAAGCAAAAATAATTATATAAAAAATTTCTATTTACGAAAGATAAAGAGGGAAAAAGTGGAAAAGACACCAATATTAATGCCTCGTCTGTTCCATCAACGTAATGGAAAGACAGATGCAAAAAGAGGTTTTTAATCAGTGGAAGTTTAATAAATGTATCTTTAAGAAAAAATAAATATATTTTTGATGTAAAGAAATGTTTTTATATTATTATTATTTATATTTATATATTATATATAATATATATTTTATATATCTCCCATGATCCCCCGGGGGGAAAGAAACACGAAAAATTCCCAAGTGCACTTTCGGGTTTTAATATATCATCTGGGGGAAAAAAGAGGGAAAAAAGAAAGTTGATGACATCGATAGGACGAAGCTAGGACGCCATAAATATTTATATATATATATATATATATTATATATAATATTTATATATATATAATATATATATATTTCCTCAGTTCTTTTGTGCTAGGCCAACGTATCCATTTGGGCCCCCTTTCTGTATCAGTGATTAGCAAGGATTAGGACGGATTAATAGGATTAGCACGGATTTAAATTGTTTAAAGGATGATAGGATTGGCACGGAATTACTTTGGTCTCCGGATTACATGGATTAACTGTGTGGGGGGGAAGAGGTAACCCCACCCCCCCACACAAGGTGATGCTGTGGGGGAAGGTGTAGGGGTGTGGTGTGGGGGGTGGGTGGGTGGGGGGCGAAAAAGGGGAGGTGGGGAGAGGGGAGGGATTGGTGCTAAGACACCCCAAAAGGGGAGGGTGTGGGATTCAAAAATCCCCCCATCCCCCCAAACCAAACCCGTCAAAAGGCGCCCGTTCATGGGGCATTTTCCCACGAGAGAGAGATGAGAAGGGAGAGAGATGAGAGAGAGAGGAGAGAGAGAGAGAGAGAGAGAGAGGGGGGGGGGGGGGGGGGGGGGGGGGGGGGGGGGGGGGGGGGGGGGGGGGGGGGGGAGAGATGGAGAGAAAGAGAGAGTGAGAGAAGAGAGAGTGAGAGAGGGAGAGTGAGGAGAGAGAGGGAGTGGATTGAAAGGGAGGAGAGGAGAGAGGAGATAGAGGAGAGAGGAGAGAGAGAGAGAGAGAGTGAGTACGAGATGAGTGAGGAGGAGGAAGATGAGAGAGGAGAGAGAGAGAGAGAGAGAGAGTAAGTATTGAACGAATTGAATTCGCTCTGTACAATTCTCTCGTGGCGTTGTGTACAAGAGCGCAACCTGCCCACCCCACTTCTCTCCCTCTTCTCCTCTCTCTTCTCTCTTCTTCTCTCTCTTTGTTGCAAAAAAAAAGGGTAACAACGAGGGAATGACCCATCATCCCTAACCACCCCCAAACCCACCCCCCCCCCCCCCCCCCTCTATTGCCTTGTGCTTAATGATTGGTTCTCCCGGGGTTGGTTGGGGGGAGGGGAGGAAAAGGGGAGGGTCATAGAGGGAGGGAGGGAGGGAAGGAGGGAAGGGGGCTCTTTCCCCCCCCCCCCCTTTCCCTCCTTCCCCTCCCCCCCCCCTCCAACGAATGTAAAACCCCCATTTTGCTCCCCTTCCCCTCCACACACCCACACACCACACACACACACACACCCCACCCCTCCCTCCCTGTCTCCCCCCCCACCATCTGTGCGAAGATTGGGCGTGTTTTAGAAGGGGGGGAAGAGGGGGGAAGGGTGGTGTGGGCCCCCCTAACCCCGAGATGATGGTGAAGGGAAAGGGCATGTCTGTGGGCCAGAATAAAGACGAAGATGATGATGATGATGAGGGATGGAAGGGGAGAGGGGGAGGGGAAAGGGAGGGGAGGGAGGGTAGGGGGGGAAAAAAAATGAGTAAAGGGAAAAGGGGTAGAGGGAAGGCAGTACGGAAGGAGGAAAAACTAGAGAAAGGATAGGGGCAGGAGGGGGAATTTATTGTGTGTGGTGTTGTGTGATTTTTTTTGGTGTGTGTGTTGGTGTGTGTTTTTTGTGTGTGTGTTTTGAGTTGTGTGTGTTGTGGAGGGCGATACAAGGGGGAAACGGAAGGAAGGAAGGGTTGGGGGGAGTTTGATCGCAGTGGAAGAGGGAGGACATGGGGAAAGGTAAAAAAGATAAAACAAGACCTGATGGTCTTTGACCAGGTTATCTGATTGGAGGACAGTACAACATGGGAAGGCCAGATAAACACAAGACCTGATGGTCTATGACCAGGTTATCTGCTTGGAGGAAGGTACATGGGAAGGACTAGATAACACAAATGATGGTTTTTTGACCGGGTTATCTGCTGGAGGACAGTACCAACATGGGGAAAAGGAACAGTTAACACATGACCTGTGGTCTATGACCGGGGTTATCTGCTGGAGGACAGTACATGGGAAGGACAGATAACCCAAAAGGGACCTGATGGTCTATGTCCAGGTTATCTGCTGGGAGGACAGTACAACTGGAAAGGGCCAGAGATAACCAAGACCTGATGGGTCTAGACCAGGTTATTGCTGGAGGCAGTAAAAACTGGGAAGGACAGATAACCCCAAGACCTGATGGTTATGACCAGGTTATCTGTGGTGGACAGTACAGGGGGAAGGAAAAGATAACACAAGCCCTGATGGTCTATGACCAGGTTATCTGCTGGGGACAGTACAGGGGATGGACAGTTTACAAAGACCTGATGGTCTATGACCAGGTTATCTGCTGGTGGCCAGTACATGGGTATGGACAGATAACACAAGGACCTGGATGGTCTTGCCCAGGTTATCTGTGGTGGACATACATGGGAAGGACAGATAACACAAGACCTGAGGGTCTATGACCAGGTTATCTGCTGGGGGAAACAGTACATTGGGAAAGGACAGATAAACACAAGCCCTGATGGTCTATGACCAGGTTATCTGCTGGAGGACAGTACATACATGGGGAAGGACAGAAAAACCACAAGACCTGATGGTCTATGCCCAGGTTATCTGCTGGTGGACATACATGGGAAGGACAGATAACACAAGACTGATGGTCTTGACCAGGTTATCTGCTGGTGGACAGTACTGGGAAGGACAGATAACACAAGACCTGATGGTCTATGACCAGGTTATCTGCTGGAGGACAGTACATGGGGAAGTATCCTCAGGGTCTTCCTTCTGGAGGAGGGTGGTCCTCCACCTTCTCCTCCTGGAGGCGTCTTCGCCACACACACACACACACACACACACGCCCTTCTTTCCCCCTTCCCATACAGCCCTTCGGAGGGCCTGAACGCGCGCTCTATCTCTTGAGATAAATCGCCAAGCGTGATCCACTTCACCATCTTGAGGGGAATGAACGCCCCCCCCCCTCTTCCGACCCCGTGCGCTCGTGCGTAACGGAGCGCACGGGGTCGTCCGCCGGTTCCCATCCACCCCATCACCACCCCCATCCACCCCATCACCTCCCTCCTCTCGACAGCCAACAGAGATGGTGATATCAAACGAAAAAAATAAAAGACTTGTTTCTCATCTTGACTTCATCCCTCCCCTCTCACCCCTCACCCCTTAACCCCTTACCCACCCTCACCCCTTACCTGACCTGACCTGACCTACGAGTCTGACAGACTACTAACAATGAGGAGAGAGAGGAGAGAAGGAGGAGGTAGGAGGAGTATGGGTGGTGAGGGGGCGGTGGTGGGTGAAGTGAAAAATGACCCAATAGAAAATAGAAATTCGGGACGCAACAGGGAGCTATGGAGTTGAAGGGCGGATCCATTAATCTTGGGCCCGTGAAGGGGGCTTAAAAAAAAAAGGGGGGCTGTGGAGGGGGGGCCTCCTCTTCCTCCCCAGGAGGGTGGAGTGAGAGGACTTGGCGGTGGTGGTTTGGTGTGTGTGGGGTGTGTGTTTTGTGTGTGTGTGTGGTGTGCGTGTTTTGTGTGTGTGTGTGTGTGTGTGTGTGTGGTGAGAGAGAAGAGAGAAAGAGGAAGAGAGAGGGGAGAGAGATGATGAGGAGAGGTCTGAGAGGAAAGGGAGAGAGAAAAGAATGAGAGAGAGAGAGAGAGAGAGAGAGAGAGAGAAGAGAGAGAGAGTGAAATGAACATATTAGTCCTCTCCCCCTGCTCTCTCTCTCTCTCTCTCTCTCTCTCTCTCTCTCTCTTCCTCTCTCTCTCTCTCTCTCACAGCCGCAGCAGGGGTTGTAAAAAAAGGATAAAGACCGCAGGTGCAAGAGGAGGGGCGACGAAATAAGGAAGAGAATGGAGACATTTCTCTTGAGGGGGGGTGGGGGGTGGAGGGGGAGGAGAAGACAGTGTGTCCCCCCCACACCACCCTCTTCCTTCCCCCTTCCTTCCTTCCTTCCTTCCTTCCTTCCTTCCTTCCTTCCCTTCCATCCTTCCTCTCCCTCTTGGCTGAAAGTTCCCGGCCTTATCTCGCTGTCCTCGCTTTTCCCTTCGTGCCTAGCGACGACCAATCCCCAACCTTCCTGTCTCGGGGTTTTCGTCGTGGTTTTCTCCCCAGGCTTGGGGGGGGGAGGGGGAGGGGGAGCCGGCTATGGGGGGGGGGGGGGAGGTCTCCTCCTGCATCATAACAATAATGATTATTTCCGCGGGAAAATGATCTCTTTCTTGTATCTCCCCCTGATGATGATGATGTTTGAAGATGTGATTATGACACGAAACTGCACTTGGGCCCTGATGATGATGATGATGTGTTTAGGGCACGAAAGTGCACTTGGGCCTAAATGATGTTGATGTGATTACGACACGAAAGTGCACTTGGGCTCGATGATGATGAGGGATGTGTTTATGACCCCCGAAAGTGCCACTTGGACCTGATGATGATGTGATTACGACACGAAAGTGACTTGGACCCTGATGTTGATGATGATGTGATACGACACGAAAGGGGAATTGGGGTCTGTTGATGATGATTGTTTGGTGTGATTAGGGACACGAAAGTGCATTGGGCCCTGTTGATGATGATGATGTGATTATGACAGGGAAATTTGCACTTGGGCCTGATGATATGATGTGATTACGACACGAAAGTGCCTTGGGCCCTGATGATGATGATTTTGATTACGACACGAAAGTGCATTTGGGGCCCCTGTGTTGATGATGATGTGTTATGATCAGAAGTGCATTTGGGACCTGATGATTGATGTGATTACGGTCGAAAGTGCCTTGGACCCTGATGATGATGATGATGTGATTACGACACGAAAGTGAACTTGGGTCCTGATGATGATGATGATGTGATTATGACACGAAAGTGCACTTGGGCCCTGATGATGATGATGATGTGATTATGACACGAAAGTGCACTTGGGCCCTGATGATGATGATGTGATTACGACACGAAAGTGCACTTGGGAACTTATCATGTTTCATTTTCCCCCATGGACTTATAGGAACATACATACATATATATATATATATATATATATATATATATATATATATATATATATATATATATTCCCTGGGGATAGGGGAGAAAGAATACTTCCCACGTATTCCCTGCGTGTCGTAGAAGGCGACTAAAAGGGAAGGGAGCGGGGGGCTGGAAATCCTCCCCTCTCAATTTTTTTTTTGTTTTTTTTGTTTTGTTTTTTTAATTTTCCAAAGGAAGGAACAGAGAAGGGGGCCAGGTGAGGATACTCCCTCAAAGGTCCAGTCCTCTGTTCTTAACGTTACCTTGCTAACGCGGGAAATGGCGAATAGTATGAAAGAAAGAAAAAGATATATATATATATATATATATATATATATATATATATATATATATATATATATATATATATAGGCCCCCATCAACCATGAGGACTGTGTATTCGACAATAAACATGCAATTGGACAGAGATCTGAAGCTGATCAAAGTTTTCACGCTGTTTGCGCTGACACAAGCCAAAGACCACGGTCCAATGATCGCCCATTGTTGGTGGACTGGCCGGGAAGTCGTTAACGATGGCCGGGGGGGTGAGGGGTGGGGTGGAAGGGGCCCCCGGCCGGCCGGCCGGACGGGATACGCCTGCTGCCAAAACTGTCGTACGAATAAATTGGCTCTTAATTGCTGCCTCGCGTCACATGCTCCAGTAGATGCGCGCGCGCGCGGGGACACGCCTCTCACGAAGGCAATCATGAACCCCACTTTTCGCTCACGTATCACGGACGAACCCCACCGTGTCGTGCGTGATGAGAGAGAGAGAGAGAGAGAGAGAGAGAGAGAGAGAGAGAGAGAGAGAGAGAGAGAGAGAGAGAGAGAGAGAGAGAGAGCCCCTATATACACCATGGCGAGCAGAGACGTCCAATCTTAATCAGTTGCCTAAGCAGAGACGAGACGAGATAACAACCAAGGCGTAACGCTCCAATTGGATAGTTTGAAGGTCGTTGGCGTCGGTCGGTCTGTGCCCCCTAGGAAGTCTCCTAGGGGGCTAGCTAGGTAGCTAGGAAGTCTCCTAGGGGGCTAGCTAGGTAGTTAGGAAGTCTCCTAGGGGGCTAGCTAGGTAGCTAGGAAGTCTCCTAGGGGGCTAGCTAGGTAGCTAGGAAGTCTCCTAGTGGGCTAGCTAAGTAGCTAGGAAGTCTCCTTGGGGGCTAGCTAGGTAGCTAGGAAGTCGCCTAGGGGGCTAGCTAGGTAGCTAGGAAGTCTCCTAGGGGGCTAGCTAGGTAGCTAGGAAGTCTCCTAGGGGGCTAGCTAGGTAGCTAGGAAGTCTCCTAGGGGGCTAGCTAGGTAGTTAGGAAGTCTCCTAGGGGGCTAGCTAGGTAGTTAGGAAGTCTCCTAGGGGGCTAGCTAGGTAGTTAGGAAGTCTCCTAGGGGCTAAGCTAGGAAGTCTCCTAGCGGCTAGCTAGGTAGCTAGGACGTCGCCTAAGGGGCTAGCTAGGAAGTCTCCTAGGGGGCTAGGTAGGTAGCTATGAAGTCTCCTAGGGGCTAAGCTAGGAAGTCTCCTAGCGGCTAGCTAGGTAGCTAGGACGTCGCCTAAGGGGCTAGCTAGGTAGCTATGAAGTCTCCTAGGGGCCAGCTAGGTAGCTAGGAAGTCTCCTAGGGGCCAGCTAGGTAGCTAGGAAGTCGCCTAGGGGCCAGCTAGGTGGCTAGATTCCCCTCCTCCTCCTCGGACGTCAACTTTAACCCCTTCCCTTGTGGATAGTCCAATTGTGCAACGGGAGGCGGTGTGTGTGTGTGTGTGTGTGTGTGTGTGTGTGTGTGTGTGTGTGTGTGTGTCCAGGACCTGCGTCATGGGATGGATATTTCCCTTCCACCCCAACCCATCCCCCCTCTTCCATCTCCAGGAGTCGAGACAGATAGATAGATGGATGTAGATAGACACACACACACACACACACACACACACACACACATATATAACTTTGTCTTTTTCATACTTGATCAATGTTTCCCGCGTCAGCGAGGTAGCGCCTGGAATAGACGAAGAAAGGCCACCTTCGTTCACACTCAGTCTCTAGCTGTCATGTAATAATGCACCGAAACCACAGCTCCCTTTCCACATCCAGGCCTCACAAAACTTTCCATGGTTTATCCAAGACGCTTCACATGCCTTGGTTCAATCCACTGACAGCACGTCGACCCGGTATACCACATCGTTCCAATTTACTCTATCCCGTGCATGCCTTTCACCCTCCTGCATGTTCATGCCCCGATCGCTAACAACTTGCCTCCCACACCATATATTCTTAATACCTTCCACAGAGCATCCCTATAAACTCTATCATATGCCTTCTCCAGATCCATAAATGCTACATACAAATCCATTTGCTTTTCTAAGTATTTCTCACATACATTCTTCAAAGCAAACACCTGATCCACACATCCTCTACCACTTCTGAAACCGCACTGCTCTTCCCCAATCTGATGCTCTGTACATGCCTTCACCCTCTCAATCAATACCCTCCCATATAATTTACCAGGAATACTCAACAAACTTATACCTCTGTAATTTGAGCACTCACTCTTATCCCCTTTGCCTTTGTACAATGGCACTATGCACGCATTCCGCCAATCCTCAGGCACCTCACCATGAGTCATACATACATTAAATAACCTTACCAACCAATCAACAACGCAGTCACCCCATTTCTTAATAAATTCCACTGCAATACAATCCTCTCCAGCAGCCTTGCCCCATTTCATCTCACGCAAGGCTTTCACTACCTCTTCTCTTTTCACCAAACCCCTTTCTATGGCTCTCTCACTTCGCCTACCCCCCCCCCCCCCCCGACCCAAACACCCTACCTCTGTCAAACTATCATCAAACACATTCAACAGTCCTTCAATATACTCATTCCATCTCCTCC
>NW_027265356.1:12500-15000 GCF_036320965.1 Panulirus ornatus
ACACACACACACAAACACCAAACATACAAAACCACACACACACACCAACACCACACACACAACACCACACACTAACACCTCACACACACAAACACACACAACACCACACACACACCTACACACACAACACACACACATACCAACACACACACACACAACACCACACACACACACACACACACACAAACACCCACACATACACACACAACACACCACACACACACAAACACACACACACAACACCACACATACACCACCACACACACACACATACACACACACAACACACAATACCACACACACACACACAACACCACACAACACCACCACACACCACACACACACACACAAACACACACACATACACACACACACACCACCACACAACACATACACACACACCACACACACACATACACACACAACACACACACACCACACACCACACACACAAACCCACACTCAACACACACACACCACACACACCACACACACTCACACACTACACACACCACACACACATACACACACCACAACACACACATACACACACACACCACACACCACACACATATACATACACACCACCACAACACACACATACACACACACACACACCACACCACCACACACAACCACACACACACCACACACACCACACTACACACACCCACACACACACATACTACCACACACACACACCACCAAACACAACATACAACACACACAAACCACACACAACATACACACAAACACACCACACACAACACACACACTACACACACACACACACACACACAACATCACACACACACACACACACATACACACAACACACAACACACACACATACATACACACACACACCACACACACAATCACACACACACACACACACATACACACACAAAACAACACACACACACAATACTACACACAAACACACACACACACAACACACACACCACACAAAAACAACACACACTACACACACACCACAACCACACACACAAACCCACAAAACACACACACATACACTACACACAACACACACACACCACACCATACACACACACCACCAACACACCAAACATACACCACACACACACACACATAACACACACACACACACAATACACAACACACACACACACACACACAATTCCATTACACTACACACACAACACACAACGCCACACCACAACACGCACAATCACACATCCAACACCACAAACACACCCATACACACACAACACACAACACACAACACCAAATACACACTCCACACACACCAAAACCCCACACATACACACCACACAACACAATAAAAAACAAACAACACCACACACACACACCATACACACACACACCACACACACATACACACACACAACACAACACACACATACATTTCACACACACCACACACCCCGCACACACACACAAGCCCGGGGCGGGGGGGGGGGGAGATATCATTATGGGCCACAAAATACATGACACGAAAAGCAGTTCTTCTCCCCATCCCCCCTTTCCCCTCCCCTCTCTTTCCCCCACCCCCTTCCCCTTACCTCCCCTCCCTCTCCCCCTCCGCCACGGTCGACCCCGAACGAACACACGAACACGACAACCAACCCACATTTTCTACCGACTTCTTGTCCATTGAAGGAGGAGAGAGAGAGAGAGAGGGAGGGAGAGGAGAGGAGAGGAAGAAGGGGGGGCGTTGAAAGGGGGGGGGGAAATTTGAGGTGGGGGGAATATACCTTTTTTTATCCACTCCTTCCCCACCACCTTCCCCCCCCCCCCCTTCCTTCCTTCCCCCCCCCCCTCCTCTTCTCCACAAGCTGAACAAAAGGTTAGAGAGAGAGAGAGAGAGAGAGAGAGAGAGAGAGAGAGAGAGAGAGAGAGAGAGAGAGAGAGAGAGAGAGAGACACTCTTACACCAGGCCCGGGACAAGGAAGGCCCCCCTTCCTGTGGCAGCGCCCCCCGTTTTCTGTGGCGTGTGAGGGAACTTCCTTGATATGCGATAAGGAGACTTCCTCCCTCATTATGAGGAAGGGGTTTCCTTAGTAATTATGAGGGAGGGACTCATAGGAATATTATTATACATATATATTCCTATGAGTCCACGGGGGGGGGGGGGGGGGGAAATGAAACACGATAAGTTGCCAAGTGCACTTTCGTGTCATAATCACATCATCAGGGTCCAAGTGCACTTTCGTGTCATAATCACATCATCATCATCATCATTATCAGGGCCCAAGTGCACTTTCATGTCATAATCACATCATCATCATCATCATCAGTTCCCAAGTGCACTTTCGTGTCATAATCACATCATCAGGGTCCTAGTGCACTTTCGTGTCATAATCACATCATCATCATTATCATCATCATCAGTTCCCAAGTGCACTTTCGTGTCATAAACACATCATCATCATCATCAGGGCCCAAGTGCACTTTCGTGTCATAATCACATCATCATCAGGGGAGACACAAGAGA
>NW_027265356.1:20000-25000 GCF_036320965.1 Panulirus ornatus
CCTTTAAACGCCCACCCTTAAAACAACGCCACACACAAAAAAAACAAAAACCCACGAAATTATCATCAATGAGAGATAAACTAAACAGTCGGGGGAAAAAAATAAAATAAAAATGCCTCCAGATTTAAATAAAATAAAAATCGACAAAATATAAACGCAAGAAAATGGTCCACTCAGGGGGGGAAGAAGAAAAAAAATAAAAATAATAACAACGCCCAAATATAAATCACATTGGACGAGTATGAAGAAGAAGAAGAAGAAAGAAAAAAAATAAATAGAAAAAAAACGCTTTTCACAGAATAATTAGACCCAGAAATTAATTTTGGCCCAACGAATGATTACGGGGCGGTACACACACACACACACACACACACACACACGGGGGAAGAGGGGAAGGACATTTAAAAAAAATGGTGGTGGAAATTAATTAATATATGTATATATATATATATATGACTGAAGCGAGGGAGGGGAGGGGGGGTATGCCATACCTGACGTCTTTTTAACAACCCGAGACCGACCACAAAACGAAATGAAATGACACACATTCTTGGCGGGCCGCCATCTGTATTCCTATCTATCTCTGTCAGTGTCTATCTATCTATCTATCGATATATGAGTATTCCTATCTATCTCTGTGAGTGTCTATCTATCTATCGATATATGAGTATTCCTATCTATCTCTGTCAGTGTCTATCTATCTATCTATCGATATATGAGTATTCCTATCTATCTCTGTGAGTGTCTATCTATCTATCTATCGATATATGAGTATTCCTATCTATCTATCTATCGATATACGAGTATTCCTATCTATCTCTGTGAGTGTCTATCTATCGATATATGAGTATTCCTATCTATCTGTGTATCTATCTATCTATCTGTGTGTATCTATCTATCTATCTATCTGAGGACTTACTCTCCCCTCATATTTTGTTTTCCGACAGTCGGTAATTTCGTGACATCACCGCACACCCCCCACCCCCAACAACCCCTTGTGACGTCATTGTCTCTCTCCCCCTCCACAACCCCTTGTGACGTCATTCTCTCCCCCCCTCCACAACCCCTTGTGACGTCATTGTCTCCTCCCCAAACCCCCTTGTGACATCAATATCTTACATCTACCCAACCAAAGGAAAGATGAAGTCAAATCTACAAAAACAGATGAGGTCAAACCTGCGAAAGAAAGATGAAGTCACACCTACGAAAACAAATGAAGTCAAATCTGCGAAGGAAGATGAAGTCAAATCTGCGAAAGAAAGGTGAAGTCAAATCTGCGAAAGATGAAGTCAAACCTGAGAAAGAAGATGAAGTCAAATCTACGAAAACAGATGAAGTCAAAGCTGCGAAAGAAAATGAAGTCAAACCTGCAAAAGAAAGATGAAGTCACAACTACGAAAACAAATGGTCATCTCTGCGAAGGAAGATGAAGTCAAACCTGCGAGAGAAAGATGAAGTCAAACCTGCGAAAACAGATGACGTCAAATTAGCGAAAGGCAGATGAAGTCAAATCAGCGAAAGAAGATGAAGTCAAACCTGTGAAAGAAGATGAAGTCAAATCTACGAAAACAGATGAAGTCAAATCTACGAAAACAGATGACGTCAAATCAGCGAAGGCAGATGAAGTCAAAGCAGCGAAGGAAGATGACGTCAAACCTGCTTTCGATTGCATTCCACGCACGCAACATGGCTCCACGTACTTGGGCCAATGTTGACTTATTATGCACACAGTCCTATGAAGGAGAGTCAATTGTGAGGAATGCACACGCACGCACACGCACCTACCTGTGAGGAATGCACACGCACGCAAACGCACGCACACGCACCCACTTGTGAGGAATGCACAAGCACGCAAACGCACGCACACGCACCCACATATGAGGAATGCACACGCACGCAAACGCACGCACACGCACGCAAACGCACGCACACGCACCCACTTGTGAGGAATGCACACGCACGCAAACGCACGCACACGCACCCACTTGTGAGGAATGCACACGCACGCAAACGCGCGCACACGCACCCACTTGTGAGGAATGCACACGCACGCACACGCGCGCGCGTGTACCCTATGCAAATGACATGCAAATGAGCCCCGAGCAGACATGACACGTGATGAGATCACGCGTGTCGCGTATGCAAATGAGAAGCACAAGGGGATGGGGGGGGTCACCCCATCTTCCCCCCCCAATCTTTATATTCTAAACACAAGAAAAATTAACTCTCTCTCTCTCTCTCTCTCTCAATATATATATATATATATATATATATATATATATATATATATATATATATATATATATATATATATATATATATATATATATATATATATATATATATATATATATATATCTATCTATCTATCTATCTATATATATATATATATATATATATATATATATATATATATATATATATATATATATATATATATATATATATCTATTTATAATATATATATATCTATTTATAATATATATATATATATATATATATATATATATATATATATATATATATATATATATTCATTTATCATACTTTGTCGCCGTCTCCCGCGTTAGCGAGGTAGCGCAAGGGAAACAGACGAGTGCATGGCCCAACCCACCACATGTATATATACATGTACCTAGGCACAGTGGGTTCTAATGGCCGTTTAAACTAGGGCGATTATCGACCATGATGGTCTCCCAGCTCCCTCCGAAGACCGCGGGGGGCAAGACAGTGTTATGAGAAAGATTAAATGGTTATCATAACATCTTTAGGCAAAGTAATTAAACAAACTGGACAAGTTAATTTCCTAAGTGTAATTAAATCACTAATTGACTTGGAAATTAATCTATCAGAGGCCAATATCTATCGTTAATGGAGGGGTCACCCATTTAACCCATTATGGCTGTCCCCCATTTAACCCATTATGGCCAAGATCTATTTCTATCGTATGGGTTCCCCATTTAACCCATTATGTCCAGTATGCGGTTCCCCATTTAACCCATTATGGCCAAGATCTATTTCTATCGTATGGGTTCCCCATTTAACCCATTATGGCCAAGACCTATTTCTATCGTATGGGGTTCCCCATTTAACCCATTATGTCCAGGATCTATTTCTATCGTATGGGTTCCCCATTTAACCCATTATGGCCAAGACCTATTTCTATCGTATGGGGTTCCCCATTTAACCCATTATGTCCAGGATCTATTTCTATCGTATAGGGTTCCCCATTTAACCCATTATGGCCAAGGCCTATTTCGATCGTAGTCCCCATTTAACCCATTAAAGCCAAGACCTATTTCTATCGTATGGGTTCCCCATTTAACCCATTATGGCCAAGACCTATTTCTATCGTATGGGGTTCCCCATTTAACCCATTATGTCCAGGATCTATTTCTATCGTATAGGGTTCCCCATTTAACCCATTATGGCCAAGACCTATTTCTATCGTATGGGGTTCCCCATTTAACCCATTATGTCCAGGATCTATTTCTATCGTATAGGGTTCCCCATTTAACCCATTATGGCCAAGGCCTATTTCTATAGTAAGTCCCCATTTAACCCATTATGGCCAAGACCTATTTCTATAGTAAGTCCCCATTTAACCCATTATGGCCAAGACCTATTTCTATCGTAAGTCCCCATTTAACCCATTACGACCACTCTCTATTGCCACAATACTGCTTCCCCCATTACACCCATTACGAGATGGTTTTAAACATCGTGGAATCTGTGACCATTACCCACACCCATTTCCCTTAAGGCCATGTGTATGCACGTCTCTAAGCCCCATTTCACCCCCCCAGCCCCATAATTAAGAGCAGCACGCAACACCCATTAATTGTAATTAGGAACACAGCGTTGCAGTGTGTGTGTATGTGTGTGTGTGTGTGCTCTCTCTCTCTCTCTCTCTCTCTCTCTCTCTCTCTCTCTCTCTCCCTAATGGCCAGGACCATTTGCTAAAGCACCCACAGGTGGGAGGAGGGAGGGAAGGGGGGGGTGATGGGGTGATGGGGATCGAGGGGGGTGATGGGGACAGGTGGGGGGAAATGGGTTAGGGGAGAATGGGTAAATGGGGAGTAATTAGGAGAGATATTAATTGTCTGTCCTTAATGGGAAAGACCAGACCAGGATGCAATGGACGGGCTGGGGAGAGAGAGAGAGAGAGAGGGGGAGAAAGAGAGAGAGAGAGAGAGAGAGAGAGAGAGAGAGAGAGAGAGAGAGAGAGAGAGGAGAGAGGAGAGAGAGAGAGAGAGAGAGAGAGAGAGAGAGAGAGAGAGAGAGAGAGGCCCCCCTCTCTCTAACCTCCCCACACCCCCTCTTTCCCCTCCCCTCCCCTCCTCACGTCTTTCCTCCCCACATGAAGAACGCGGTCGATCTCCTCCCCCTTCCTCCTCCCCCAACCTCCCCCTTCCTTAATGACCCGTGTGCGATCATAACTCAGGGTTCGAACCCCATCCAACCCCACCCCTACCCCCTCCCCCCACCCCTCCCCTCCCCATGGTATGGCCGCATGATGACCACACACCCCCCACCCCCCCCTCCTCCCCCCCTGAGGAATTCCTATACCTGCCATCGAGCCATTAATGACCCCCCTCCCTCCCTCCATCTAGCCATTAATGACCCCCTCCCCCCTCCCTCCCTCCACCGAGCCATTAATGACCCCCCTCCCCCCCTCCATCTAGCCATTAATGACCCCCTCCCTCCCTCCACCCAGCCATTAATGACCCCCCCTCCCATCGAGCTATTAGTGACCCCCCTCCCATCGAGCTATTAGTGAACCCCCCTCCCATCGAGCCATTAATGACCCCCACCGAGCCATTAATGACACCCCCTCCATCAAGCCATTAATGACCCCCATCGAGCCATTAATGACCCCACCGAGCCACTAATGACCCCCACCGAGCCATTAATGACCTCTATCGGACCCCTAATGACCTCTAATGAGCCATTAGTGACCTCTACTGAGTCATCAACCATTAATGACCACACGTGAACTA
>NW_027265356.1:30000-32500 GCF_036320965.1 Panulirus ornatus
AGAGAGAGAGACCTCTATCTCCCCCTCTCCCCCCCCATTTCTCCCAGACCGGCCTCATCTGAGCGAGACCTCGTGGGGAGAATATGAATACAGAGGCCATACCACGACCTGGAACTATGTTGTCCACGCCCCGGTCGAGAGAGAGAGAGAGAGAGAGAGAGAGAGAGAGAGAGAGAGAGAGAGAGAGAGAGGTTATGTAGGACGGGAAACACCATTTTCCTTCTCTCTTCCCCCCCCCACACCCCTTCCCACAAACACCCCCACCCCCATCACCCCTCTTCCCACACACACACCCCATCACCCTTCTCACACCCACACCCCATCACACATCCATCACCCCTCATCCCCTTCCCACATCCCATCACCCCTCATCCCCCTTCCCACACACAGCCCACCCATCACCCCTCATCCCCCTTCCCACACCCCATCACCCCTCATCCCCCTTCCCACACACAGCCCACCCATCACCCCTCTTCCCACACCCTATCACCCCTCATCCCCCTTCCCACACCCCATCACCCCTCATCCCCCTTCCCACACACAGCCCACCCATCACCCCTCATCCCCCTTCCCACACCCCATCACCCCTCATCCCCCTTCCCACACACAGCCCACCCATCACCCCTCTTCCCACACCCTATCACCCCTCATCCCCCTTCCCACACCCCATCACCCCTCATCCCCCTTCCCACACACCGCCCACCCATCACCCCTCATCCCCCTTCCCACACCCCATCACCCCTCATCCCCCTTCCCACACACAGCCCACCATCACCCCTCATCCCCCTTCCCACACACAGCCCACCATCACCCCTCATCCCCCTTCCCACACTCACCCATCACCCCTCATTCCCCTTCCCACACACACACCCCATCACCCCTCATCCCCCTTCCCACACCCCATCACCCCTCATCCCCCTTCCCACACACAGCCCACCCATCACCCCTCTTCCCACACCCTATCACCCCTCATCCCCCTTCCCACACCCCATCACCCCTCATCCCCCTTCCCACACACAGCCCACCCATCACCCCTCATCCCCCTTCCCACACCCCATCACCCCTCATCCCCCTTCCCACACACAGCCCCACCCATCACCCCTCTTCCCACACCCTATCACCCCTCATCCCCCTTCCCACACCCCTCATCCCCCTTCCCACACACAGCCCACCCATCACCCCTCATCCCCCTTCCCACACCCCATCACCCCTCATCCCCCTTCCCACACACAGCCCACCCATCACCCCTCTTCCCACACCCTATCACCCCTCATCCCCCTTCCCACACCCCATCACCCCTCATCCCCCTTCCCACACACAGCCCACCCATCACCCCTCATCCCCCTTCCCACACCCCATCACCCCTCATCCCCCTTCCCACACACAGCCCACCATCACCCCTCATCCCCCTTCCCACACTCACCCATCACCCCTCATTCCCCTTCCCACACACACACCCCATCACCCCTCATCCCCCTTCCCACACCCCATCACCCCTCATCCCCCTTCCCACACACAGCCCACCCATCACCCCTCATGCCCCTTCCCACACTCACCCCATCACCCCTCATTCCCCTTCCCACACACACACCCCATCACCCCGCATCCCCCTTCCCACACCCCATCACCCCCCCCCCCCATACGTATAACAAATGAATCAAAATTCCCACCAAAAATCTTTCTTTCTTTCTTTCGACATTTCTTCATCTAATTCTTGATATCTTGCGAAATGGTCGTACATGAAAGATATCTAATTCATCTGTTTAATAATCACTGTGGGGGGGGGAGGGGAAGAGGAGGGGGTAGGATAGAGAGGGGGGGGTCACAACATAGTGGGGGGGGGGAGATGAGACGGGTGGGGTGGGGTGGGGTTAGGGTGGGGTAGGGTGGGGGTGTTTACCCACCCCTGGGGTGGGTAGAGGAAGGGGTGGGGGGGTGTGTGTGTTTAATTAAAGGGGGGCGGGGGGTGGGTTGTTTACATCCTGGGGGGAGGGGGTGGGGGTGGAGGGTGGGGGAAGAGGAGAGGAGAGGAGGAGGAAGGAGGGGGAAGGTGGTAGGTGGGGGGAGGGGAGGAGAGGAGAGGAGGAAGGGGTAGGGGGTAGGTGGGGATGGAGGGGGGTGGGGGGTAGTGTCTGTCTCTGTTTACACTCTGGCATTCACGGTGTTTACGTCCTGATTTACAGCAGCCATTTGTAATAAACACCCTCCCCTCCCCCTTCACGAGGGGATGGACGGGGGGTGGGGGGTGGGAGGGGGGGGAGTTAGGCTTAGCTGGTTGGATGGATGGCTTTTAAGGGTCAGAGTCCTACGGTCCTGGGTGGGATGAACGGCTGTAATGGACTGTGTGTGTGTGTGTGTGTGTGTGTGTGTGTGTGTGTGTGTGTTTTGGAGGGGGTTAATAATGCCTTTTGGAGGTAATGGTGATTTATGGAGTCACCTGCTGTGCGACATGAGTCTTATTAACGTGTGTGTGTGTGTGTGTGTGTGTGTGTGTGTGTGT
>NW_027265356.1:35000-37042 GCF_036320965.1 Panulirus ornatus
AGAAATGGCCCAACCCCCATACACACGTACATACACACGTCCACACACGCAAATATACATACCTACACAGCTTTCCATGGTTTACCCCAGACGCTTCTCATGCCTTGATTCAATCCACTGACAGCACGTCAACCCCTGTATACCACATCGCTCCAATTCACTCTATTCCTTGCCCTCCTTTCACCCTCCTGCATGTTCAGGCCCCGATCACACAAAATCTTTTTCACTCCATCTTTCCACCTCCAATTTGGTCTCCCTCTTCTCCTCGTTCCCTCCACCTCCGACACATATATCCTCTTGGTCAATCTTTCCTCACTCATTCTCTCCATGTGCCCAAACCATTTCAAAACACCCTCTTCTGCTCTCTCAACCACGCTCTTTTTATTTCCACACATCTCTCTTACCCTTACGTTACTTACTCGATCAAACCACCTCACACCACACATTGTCCTCAAACATCTCATTTCCAGCACATCCATCCTCCTACGCACAACTCTATCCATAGCCCACGCCTCGCAACCATACAACATTGTTGGAACCACTATTCCTTCAAACATACCCATTTTTGCTTTCCGAGATAATGTTCTCGACTTCCACACATTTTTCAAGGCTCCCAAAATTTTCGCCCCCTCCCCCACCCTATGATCCACTTCCGCTTCCATGGTTCCATCCGCTGACAGATCCACTCCCAGATATCTAAAACACTTCACTTCCTCCAGTTTTTCTCCATTCAAACTCACCTCCCAATTGACTTGACCCTCAACCCTACTGTACCTAATAACCTTGCTCTTATTCACATTTACTCTTAACTTTCTTCTTCCACACACTTTACCAAACTCAGTCACCAGCTTCTGCAGTTTCTCACATGAATCAGCCACCAGCGCTGTATCATCAGCGAACAACAACTGACTCACTTCCCAAGCTCTCTCAACCCCAACAGACTTCATACTTGCCCCTCTTTCCAGAACTCTTGCATTTACCTCCCTAACAACCCCATCCATAAACAAATTAAACAACCATGGAGACATCACACACCCCTGCCGCAAACCTACATTCACTGAGAACCAATCACTTTCCTCTCTTCCTACACGTACACATGCCTTACATCCTCGATAAAAACTTTTCACTGCTTCTAACAACTTGCCTCCCACACCATATATTCTTAATACCTTCCACAGAGCATCTCTATCAACTCTATCATATGCCTTGCAAAAAGTAAGTTTATGATTAATTTTTCTTTAATGGAAATCGCAAGTGTTTGGTTTATATTGCGCATGCGCGGGCCCCCGGGAGCGACGCATGCGCAGCCGCTCTCAGCGACTTGAAGGGCGGGAAGAAAATGGCTGGCTACCTTGCGGTACGACCCCCAATACGCGCCTACCCTGGTCAAATCACGAACGACCACACATCTAATGAACTTAAGAATCATCATAGAAAACAGACACTGTATTAAAAATGCTGCCAGGATGATTCGCCCAATATGGTCTACGGGTTTTTAAAAGACTGTCGAAAAAAAAATATGGCTTAAAAATTTTAAAAATGTTCCATCTTAAGAAAAAATGTTCGAAAAAATATTGGCATTAGAAATTTAAAATGTTTCCCTTTCGAAAAAAAATAATTAGCATTAAAATTAAAAATATAATTCCTCTTTCGAATTTTTTTGGCATTTAGAAATTAGAAATACATTTCCCTTTCGACAAAAAAAATGGCTTGAAAATTTAAAAAAATATTTCCCCTTTCGAAAAATTTTGGCAAAATTTTTAAAATGAAAAAAAAATTTCCCCTTTTGAAAAAAAAAAAATTTGGGATTTTTTAAAAATTGAAAAAAAAATTTCCCCTTTCGAAAAAAAAAAAATTTTGGCATTTAAAAATTAAAATAAATTTCCCCCTTTTGAAAAAAAATTAGCATTTTAAAATTTTAAAAAAAAAATTTTCCCCCTTTGAAAAAAATTTAATATGGCAAATTTAAATAAAAATATTTTCCCATTTCGAAAAAAATTTAAAAATTTGGTATAAAAATTTTTTTCTAAAAAATTAAGGGT
>NW_027265357.1:0-7500 GCF_036320965.1 Panulirus ornatus
GGTTTACCCGAGACGCTTCACATGCCCTGATGAAATCCATTGACAGCACGCCGACACCGGTATACCACAGCGATCCAGTTTACTCTATTCCTTGCCCGCCTTTTACCATCCTGCATGTTCAGCTCCCGATCACTCAAAATCTTTTTCACTCCATCTTTCCACCTCCAATTTGGTCTCCCACTTCTGATCGTTCCCTCCACCTCCGACACATATATCCTCTTGGCCAATCTTTCCCCACTCATTCTCTCTATGTGCCCAAACCATTTTAAAACTAACTCTTCTGCTCACTCAACCACGCTCTTTTTATTTCCACACATCTCTCTTACCCTTACATTACTTACTCGATCAAACCACCTCACACCACATATTGTCCTCAAACATCTCATTTCCAGCACATCCACCCTCCTGCGCACAACTGTATCCATAGCCCACGCCTCGCAACCATACAACATTGTTGGAACCACTATTCCTTCAAACATACCCATTTTTGCTTTCCAAGATAATGTTCTCGACTTCCACACATTCTTCATGGCTCCCAGAATTTTCGCCCCCTCCCCCACCCTATGATTCACTTCCGCTTCCATGGTTCCATCCGCTGCCAAATCCACTCCCAGATATCTAAAACACTTTACTTCCTCCAGTTTTGCTCCATTCAAACTTACTTCCCAATTGACTTGACCCTCAACCCTACTCTACCTAATAACCTTGCTCTTGTTCACATTTACTCTTAAATTTCTTCTTTCACACACTTTACCAAACTCAGTCACCAGCTTCTGCAGTTTCTCCCATAAATCAGCCACCAGCGCTGTATCATCAGCGAACAACAACTGACTCACTTCCCAAGCTCTCTCATCCCCAACAGACTTCATACTTGCCCCTCTTTCCAAAGCTCTTGCATTCACCTCCCTAACAACCACATCCATAAACAAATTAAACAACCATGGAGACATCACACACCCCTGCCGCAAACCTACATTCACTGAGAACCAATCACTTTCCTCTCTTCCTACATGTACACATGCCTTACATCCTCGATAAAAACTTTTAACTGCTTCTAATAACTTGCCTCCCACACCATATATTCTTAATACCTTCCACAGAGCATCTCTATCAACTCTATCATATGCCTTCTCCAGATCCATAAATGCTACATATAAATCCATTTGCTTTTCTAAGAATGTCTCACATACATTCTTCAAAGCAACACCTGATCCAGACATCCTCTACCACTTCTGAAACCACACTGCTCTTCCCCAATCTGATGCTCTGTACATGCCTTCACCCTCTCAATCAATACCCTCCCATATAATTTACCAGGAATACTCAAGAAACTTATACCTCTGTAATTTGAGCACTCACTCTTATCCCTTACGGAATTAAGAACCATTGCAACACAAACCTCGCAAGGTGGTACAGTGACCCGCAGTGTATCGAGACAGACTTCCCCAGAAATATCTTTTTTTAAAGGGAAAGTAAATGTTTATAATTGTGTTACTGGAGTGATAGTTTTCATACATGGTGCTCTGACAAGAAAATAGTGAAACTGGAAAAGAATGTAGCTTAGACATTGAAGCTTATTCTTTCATTGAAATGTGAACAAGTGGAACATATTTTCTTTCAAACTGATAGAGATGGAAAGCAAAATGGTGTTTTTCATGAATGTACTGGATAACCTGAGGTCCAGATAAACTTTTGGTCTGTCAAGGCTTTATTATGGCGGAAGACCAACTATCTACCCTCATGTATCCAAGATATGGTTGTACTTTGTGTAGTGAAGACAATTGAGAAACATCATAAGCCAATATTCCATTTTCATGATAAGAGTAGAAGTGGACCATGAAGTATGATACAGTGGTTAAATTGATGAAAACTACTATGACATATGTGTAAATAAATGATATATTTCCCTTTTCCATAGCCAGAGGTTGAATCATTATGTGACATTCATTTTTCATTTAAATTCCAGCTAAAGGTTTCAGTTTTCTAAATTATTTCTTACATTTTTCATATATATATATATATATATATATATATATATATATATATATATATATATATATATATATATATATATATATATTTTTTTTTTTTTTTTTTTTCCCTGGGGATAGGGGAGAAAGAATACTTCCCACGTATTCCCTGTGTGTCGTAGAAGGCGACTAAAAGGGGAGGGAGCGGGGGGCTGGAAATCCTCCCCTCTCATTTCTTTTTTTTAATTTTCCAAAAGAGGGAACAGAGAATTGCGCCAGGTGAGGGTATTCCCTCAAAGGCCCAGTCCTCTGTTCTTAACGCTACCTCGCTAATGCGGGAAATGGCGAATAGTTTAAAAGAAGAAAGATATATATATATATATATATATATATATATATATATATATATATATATATATATATATATATATATATATATATATATATATATATATATATATATATATATATATATATATATATATATATATATATATATATATATAAATATATATATATATATATATATATATATATATATATATATATATATATATATATATATATATATATATATATATATATATATATATATATATATATATATATATATATATATATATATATATATATATATATATATATATATATATATATATATATATATATATATATATATATATATATATATATATATATATATATATATATCTATATATATATATAAAGTTATCCCTGGGGATAGGGGAGAAAGAATACTTTCCACCCATTCCTCACGTGTCGTAGAAGGCGGCTAGAGGGGACGGGAGCGGGAGGCAAGGAATCCTCCCCTCCTTGAATTTTAACTATTTGAAATGGGAAACAGAAGAAGGAGTCACGTGGGGAGTGCTCATCCTCCTCGCAGGCTCAGACTGGGGTGTCTAAGATGTGAAAAAAGGAGAGATAGGTAGAATGCTTGAGGAAAGGAACCTGGATGTTTTGGCTCTGAGTGAAACGAAGCTCAAGGGTAAAGGGGAAGAGTTGTTTGGGAATATCTTGGGAGTAAAGTCAGGGGTTAGTGAGAGGACAAGAGCAAGGGAAGGAGTAGCACTACTCCTGAAACAGGAGTTGTGGGAGTATGTGATAGAATGTAAGTAAGTAAATTCTAGATTAATATGATTAAAACTGAAAGTTGATGGAGAGAGATGGATGATTATTGGTGCATATGCACCTGGGCATGAGAAGAAAGATCATGAGAGGCAAGTGTTTTGTGAGAAGCTGAATGAGTGTGTTAGTGGTTTTGATGCACAAGACCGGGTTATAGTGATCAGGGATTTGAATGCAAAGGTGAGTAATGTGGCAGTTGAGGGAATAATTGGTATACATCGGGTGTTCAGTGTTGTAAATGGAAATGGTGAAGAGCTTGTAGATTTATGTGCTGGAAAATGATTGGTGATTGGGAATATCTGGTTTAAAAAGCGATATATACATAACTATACGTATGTAAGTAGAGGAGATGGCCAAAGAGCGTTATTGGATTACGTGTTAATTGACAGGCGCGCGAAACAGAGACTTTTGGATGTTAATATGCTGAGAGGTGCAACTGGAGGGATGTTTGATCATTATCTTGTGGAGGCGAAGGTGAAGATTTGTATGGGTTTTCAGAAAAGAAGAGTGAATGTTGGAGTGAAGAGGGTGGCGAGAGTAAGTGAGCTTGGGAAAGAGAGTTCTGTGAGGAAGTACCAGGAGAGACTGAGTAAAGAATGGAAAAAGGTGAGAACAAAGGGGGTAAGGGGAGTGGGTGAGGAATGGGATGTATTTAGGGAAGCAGTGATGGCTTGCGCAAAAGATGCTTGTGGCATGAGAAGCGTGGGAGGTGGGTTGATTAGAGAGGGTAGTGAGTGGTGGGATGAAGAAGTAAGATTATTAGTGAAAGAGAAGAGAGAGGCATTTGGACGATTTTTGCAGAGAAAAAATGCATATGAGAGGGAGATGTATAAAAGAAAGAGACAGGAGGTCAAGTGAAAGGTACAAGAGGTGAAAAAAAGGGCAAATGAGAGTTGGGGTGAGAGAGTATCATTAAATTTTAGGGAGAATAAAAAGATGTTCTGGAAGGAGGTAAATAAAGTGCGTAAGACAAGGGAACAAATGGGAACTTCAGTGAAGGGTGCAAAAGGGGAGGTGATACCAAGTAGTTGAGATGTGAGAGGTAGATGGAGTGAGTATTTTGAAGGTTTGTTGAATGTGTTTGATGACAGAGTGGCAGATATAGTGTGTTTTGGTCGAGGTGGTGTGCAAAGTGAGAGGGTTAGGGAAAATGATTTGGTAAACAGAGAAGAGGTAGTAAAAGCTTTGCGGAAGATGAAAGCCTTTAAGGCAGCAGGTTTGGATGGTATTGCAGTGGAATTTACTGCTTGGTAAGGTTATTTAATTTATTTATGATTCATGGTGAGGTGCTTGAGGATTAGCGGAATGCGTGCATAATGCAATTGTACAAAGGCAAAGGGGATATATAATATATATATATATATATATATATATATATATATATATATATATATATATATATATATATATATATATATATATATATATTATTATTACTATTATTATTTTTTTTTTTTTTTTTGCTTTCTCGTTGTCTCCCGCGTTTGCGAGGTAGCGCAAGGAAACAGACGAAAATGGCCCAAACCACCTCCATACACAAAGTATATACATACAAGTCCACACACGCAAATATACATACCTATACATCTCAATATACACATATATATATACACACACAGAAGCATACATATATACCCATGCACACAATTAACACTGTCTCCCTTTATTCATTCCCACCGCCACCTCGCCACACATGGAATACCATCCCCCTCCCCCTTCATGTGTACGAGGTAGCACTAGGAAAAGACAATAGAGGCCGCATTCGTTCGCACTCAGTCTCTAACTGTCATGCAATAATGCCCGAAACCACAGCTCCCTTTCTTCATCCAGGCCCCACACAACTTTCCATGGTTTAACCCAGACGCTTTACATACCCTGATTCAATCCACTGACAGCACGTCAACCCCGGTATACCACATCGATCCAATTAACTCTATTCCTTGACTGCCTTACACCCTCCTGCGTGATCAGGCCCCGATAACACAAAATCTTTTTCACTCCATCTTTCCACCTCCAATTGGTCTCCCGCTTCTCGTTCCCTCCACCTCCGACACATATATCCTCTTGGTCAATCTTTCCTAACTCATTCTCTCCATGTGCCCAAACCATTTCAAAACAACCTCTTCTGCTCTCTCAACCGCGTTCTTTTTATTTCCATACATCTCTCTTACCCTTACATTACTTACTCGATCAAACCACAACTCTATCCATAACCCACGCCTCGCAACCATACAACATTGTTGGAACCACTATTCCTTCAAACATTCTTCAAGGCTCCCAGGATTTTCGCCCCTCCCCAACCCTATGATTCACTTCCGCTTCCATGGTTCCATCCGCTGCCAAATCCACTCCCAGATATTTAAAACACTTTACTTCCTCCAGTTTTTCTCCATTCCAACTTACCTCCCAATTGACTTGACCCTAAACACTACTGTACCTGATAACCTTGCTCTTGTTCACATTTACTCTTAACTTTCTTCTTTCACACACTTTACCGAACTCAGTCACCAGCTTCTGCAGTTTCTCACATCATCAGCGAACAACAACTGACTCACTTCCCAAGCTCTCTCATCCACAACAGACTTCATACTTGCCCCTCTTTCAAAACTCCTTCATTCACCTCCCTAACAACCCCATCCATAAACAAATTAGACAACCATGGAGACATCACACACCCCTGCCGCAAAATGAAAGTTGATGGATAGAGATGGGTGGTTATTGGTGCATATGCACCTGGGCATGAGAAGAAAGATCATGAAAGGCAAGTGTTTTGGGAGCAGCTGAATGAGTGTGTTAGTGGTTTTGATGCACGAGACCGGGTTATAGTGATGGGTGATTTGAATGCAAAGGTGAGTAATGTGGCAGTTGAGGGAATAAGTGGTATACATTGGGTGTTCAATGTTGTAAATGGAAATGGTGAAGAGGTTGTACATTTATGTGCTGAAAAAGGACTGGTGATTCGGAATACCTGGTTTAAAAAGCGAGATATACATAAGTATACGTATGTAAGAGAGATGGCCAGAGAGCGTTATTGGATTACGTGTTAATTGACAGTCGCGCGAAACAGAGACTTTTGGATGTTAATGTGCTGAGAGGTGCAACTAGAGGGATGCCTGATCATTATCTTCTGGAGGCTAAGGTGAAGATTTGTATGGGTTTTCAGAAAAGAAGAGTGAATTTTGGGGTGAAGAGGGTGGTGAGAGTAAGTGAGCTTGGGAAGGAGACTTGTGTGACGAAGTACCAGGAGAGACTGAGTACAGAATGGAAAAAGGTGAGAACAATGGAAGTAAGGGGAGTGGTGGAGGAATGGGATGTATTTAGGGAATCAGTGATGGATTGCGCAAAAGATGCCTGTGGCATGAGACGAGTGGGAGGTGGATTGATTAGAAAGTGTAGAGAGTGGTGGGATGAAGAAGTAAGATTATTAGTGAAAGAGAAGAGAGAGGCGTTTGGACGATTTTTGTAGGGAAAAAATGCAATTGAGTTGGAGATGTATAAAAGAAACAGGCAGGAGGTCAAGAGAAAGGTGCAAGATGTGAAAAAGAGGGCAACTGAGAGTTGGGGTGAGAGAGTATCATTAAATTTTAGGGAGAATAAAAAGATGTTTTGGAAGGAGGTAAATAAAGTGTGTAAGACAAGGGAGCAAATGGGAACTTCAGTGAAGGGCGCAAATGGGGAGGTGATAACAAGTAGTGATGATGTGAGAAGGAGATGGATTGAGTATATTGAAGGTTTGTTGAATGTGTTTGATGATAGAGTGGCAGATATAGGGTGTTTTGGTCGAGGTGGTGTGCAAAGTGAGGGTTAAGGAAAATGAGTTGGTAAACAGAGAAGAGGTAGTAAAAGCTTTGCGGAAGATGAAAGCCGGCAAGGCAGCATGTTTCGATGGTACTGCAGTGGAATTTATTAAAAAAGGGGGTGACTGTATTGTTGACTGGTTGGTAAGGTTATTTAAAGTATGTATGACTCATGGTGAAGTGCCTGAGGATTGGCGGAATGCGTGCCTAGTGCCATTGTACAAAGTAAAGGGGATAAGAGTGAGTGCTCAAATTACAGAGGTATAAGTTTGTTGAGTATTCCTGGTAAATTATATGGGAGGGTATTGATTGAGAGGGTGAAAGCATGTACAGAGCATCAGATTGGGGAAGAGCAGTGTGGTTTCAGAAGTGGTAGAGGATGTGTGGATCAGGTGTTTGCTTTGAAGAATATATGTGAGAAATACTTAGAAAAGCAAATAGATTTGTATGTAGCATTTATTGATCTGGAGAAGGCATATGATAGAGTTGATAGAGATGCTCTGTGGAAGGTATTAATAATATATGGTGTAGGAGGCAAGTTGTTAGAAGCAATGAAAAGTTTTTATCGAGGATGTAAGGCATGTGTA
>NW_027265357.1:12500-27066 GCF_036320965.1 Panulirus ornatus
TTACAGAGGTATAAGTTTGTTGAGTATTCCTGGTAAATTATATGGGAGGGTATTGATCGAGAGGGTGAAGGCATGTACAGAGCATCAGATTGGGGAAGAGCAGTGCGGTTTCAGAAGTGGTAGAGGATGTGTGGATCAGGTGTTTGCTTTGAAGAATGTATGTGAGAAATACTTAGAAAAGCAAATGGATTTGTATGTAGCATTTATGGATCTGGAGAAGGCATATGATAGAGTTGATAGAGATGCTCTGTGGAAGGTATTAAGAATATATGGTGTGGGAGGCAAGTTGTTAGAAGCAGTGAAAAGTTTTTATCGAGGATGTAAGGCATGTGTACGTGTAGGAAGAGAGGAAAGTGATTGGTTCTCAGTGAATGTAGGTTTGCGGCAGGGGTGTGTGATGTCTCCATGGTTGTTTAATTTGTTTATGGATGGGGTTGTAAGGGAGGTAAATGCAAGAGTCCTGGAAAGAGGGGCAAGTATGAAGTCTGTTGGGGATGAGAGAGCTTGGGAAGTGAGTCAGTTGTTGTTCGCTGATGATACAGCGCTGGTGGCTGATTCATGTGAGAAACTGCAGAAGCTGGTGACTGAGTTTGGTAAAGTGTGTGGAAGAAGAAAGTTGAGAGTAAATGTGAATAAGAGCAAGGTTATTAGGTACAGTAGGGGTGAGGGTCAAGTCAATTGGGAGGTGAGTTTGAATGGAGAAAAACTGGAGGAAGTGAAGTGTTTTAGATATCTGGGAGTGGATCTGTCAGCGGATGGAACCATGGAAGCGGAAGTGGATCATAGGGTGGGGGAGGGGGCGAAAATTTTGGGAGCCTTGAAAAATGTGTGGAAGTCGAGAACATTATCTCGGAAAGCGAAAATGGGTATGTTTGAGGGAATAGTGGTTCCAACAATGTTGTATGGTTGCGAGGCGTGGGCTATGGATAGAGATGTGCGCAGGAGGATGGATGTGCTGGAAATGAGATGTTTGAGGACAATGTGTGGTGTGAGGTGGTTTGATCGAGTAAGTAACGTAAGGGTAAGAGTGATGTGTGGAAATAAAAAGAGCGTGGTTGAGAGAGCAGAAGAGGGTGTTTTGAAATGGTTTGGGCACATGGAGAGAATGAGTGAGGAGAGATTGACCAAGAGGATATATGTGTCGGAGGTGGAGGGAACGAGGAGAAGAGGGAGACCAAATTGGAGGTGGAAAGATGGAGTGAAAAAGATTTTGTGTGATCGGGGCCTGAACATGCAGGAGGGTGAAAGGAGGGCAAGGAATAGAGTGAATTGGAGTCATGTGGTATACAGGGGTTGACGTGCTGTCAGTGGATTGAATCAAGGCATGTGAAGCGTCTGGGGTAAACCATGGAAAGCTGTGTAGGTATGTATATTTGCGTGTGTGGACGTGTGTATGTACATGTGTATGGGGGGGGGGGGTTGGGCCATTTCTTTCGTCTGTTTCCTTGCGCTACCTCGCAAACGCGGGAGACAGCGACAAAGTATAAAAAAAAAAAAAAAAAAAAAAAAAAAAAAAAAATATATATATATATATATATATATATATATATATATATATATATATATATATATATGTATGTATATATATATATGTATATATATGTATATATATATATATATATATATATATATATATATATATATATATATATATATATATATATATATATATATATATATATATACACATTTATTTATTTATTTTTCTTTGTCGCTATCTTAAGCGTTAGCTAGGTAGCGCAAGGAAACAGACGAAACAATGGCCCAACCCACCCATATACACATGTATATACACACACGTCCACACACACACCTATACATCTCAATGTACAGATATATATACACTCAGACATATACATATATACACATGTACATAATTCATACTGTCTGCCTTTATTTATTCTCATCGCCACCTCGCCACATATGGAATAACAACCCCCTCCCCCCTCATGTGTGCGAGGTAGCGCTAGGAAAAGACAACAAAGGCCCCATTCGTTCACACTCAGTCTCTAGCTGTTATGTAATAATGCCCGAAGCCACAGCTCCCTTTCAACATCCAGGCCCCACAAAACTTTCCTTGGTTTACCCCAGACGCTTCACATGCCCTGGTTCAATCCATTGACAGCACGTCGACTCGGTATACCACTTCGTTCCAATTCACTCTATTCCTTGCAGGCCTTTCACCCTCCTCCATGTTCAGGCCCCGATCACTTAAAAATCTTTTTCACTCCATCTTTCCACCTCCAATTTAGTCTCCCACTTCTCCTCGTTCCCTCCACCTCGGACACATATATCCTCTTGGTCAATCTTTCCTCACTCATTTTCTCCATGTGACCAAACCATTTCAAAACACCCTCTTCTGCTTTCTCAACCACACTCTTTTTATTTCCACACATCTCTCTTACCCTTACATTTCTGACTCGATCAAACAACCTCACACCACATATTGTCCTCAGACACCTCATTTCTAGCACATCCACCCTCCTGCGCACAACTCTATCCATAGCCCACGCCTCGCAACCATACAACATTGTTGGAACCACTATTCCTTCAAACATACCCATTTTGCTTTCCGAGATAATGTTCTCTACTTCGACACATTCTTCAAGGCTCCCAGGATTTTCGCCCCCTCCCCCAACCTATGATTCACTTCCGCTTCCATGGTTCCATCCGCTCCCAGATCCACTCCCACATATCTAAAACACTTTAATTCCTCCAGTTTTTCTCCATTTAAACTTACCTCCCAATTGACTTGACCCTCAACCTTACTGTACCTAATAACCTTGCTCTTATTCACATTTACTCTTAACTTTCTTCTTTCACACACTTTACCAAACTCAGTCACCAGCTTCTGCAGTTTCTCATATGAATCAGCCACCAGCGCTGTATCATCAGCAAACAACAACTGACTCACTTCACAAGCTCTCTCATACACAGCAGACTTCATACTTGACCCTCTTTCCAAAACTCCTACATTCACCTCCCTAACAACCCCATCCATAAACAAATTAAACAACCATGGAGACATCACACACCCCTGCCGCAAAACCTACATTCACTGAGAACCAATCACTTTCCTCTCTTCCTACACGTACACATGCCTTACATCCTCGATAAAAACTTTTCACTGCTTCTAACAACTTGCATCCCACACCATATATTCTTAATACCTTCCACAAAGCATCTCTATATACTCTATCATATGCCTTATTGAGATCAATAAATGCTACATACAAATCCATTTGCTTTTCTAAGTATTTCTTACATACATTCTTCAAAGCAAACACCTGATTCACACATCCTCTGCCACTTCTGAAACCACACTGCTCTTCCCCAATCTGATGCTCTGTACATGCCTTCACCCTCTCAGTCAATACCTTCCCATATAATTTATCAAGAATACTCAACAAACTTATACCTCCTTAATTTGAGGACTCACTCTTATCCCCTTTGCCTTTGTACAATGGCACTATGCCAGCATTCCTCCAATCCTGAGGCACCTCATCATGAATCAAACATACATTGAATAACCTGACCAACCAATAAACAATATAGTCACCCAATTTTTTAATAAATTCCACTGCAATACCATCCAAACATGCTGCCTTTCCGGCTTTCATGTTCCGCATAGCTTTTACTACCTCTTCTATGTTTACCAAATCATTTTCCCTAACCCTCTCATTTTGCACACCACCTCGACCAAAACACCCTATATCTGCCACTCTATCATCAAACACACTCAACAAACCTTCAAAATACTCACTCCATCTACTTCTCACATCTCCACTACTTGTTATCACCTCCCCATTAGACCCCTTCACTGAAGTTCTCATTTGCTCCCTTGTCTTACGCGCTTTATTTACCTCCTTCCAGAACATCTTTTTATTCTCCCTAAAATTTAATGATACTCTCTCACCCCAACTCTCATTTGCCCTGTTTTTCACCCCATCCACCTCTCTCTTGACCTCCTGCCTCTTTTTTTTATACAACTTCCACTCTTTTGCAGTTTTTCCCTACAGAAAGCGTCCAAATGCCTCTCTCTTCTCTTTCACCAATAATCTTACTTCTTCATCCCACCACTCACTACCGTCTCTAATCAACCCACCTTCTAATGCCACGAGCATCTTTTGCGAAGCCATCACTGCTTCCTTAAATACATTCCATTCCTCACCCACTCCCCTTACCTCCTTTGTTCTTACCTTTTCCCATTCTGTACTCAGTCTCTCCTGGTACTTCCTCACACAAGTCTCCTTCCCAAGCTCACTTACTCCCACCACTCCCTTCACCCCAACATTCTCTATTCTTTTCTGAAAACCCATACAAATCTTCACCTTCGCCTCCACAAGATAATGATCAGACATCGCTCCAGTTCCACCTTTCAGCACATTAACATCCAAAAGTCTCTCTTTCGTGCGCCTATCAATTAACACGTAATCCAATAACGCTCTCTGGCGTATACTTATGTATATCTCTCTTTTTAAACCAGGTATTCCCAATCACCAGTCCTTTTTCAGCACATTAATCTACAAGCTCTTCACCATTTCCATTTACAACACTGAACACCCCGTGTATACCACTTATTCCCTCAACTGCCACATTACTCACCTTTGCATTCAAATCACCCATCACTATAACCCGGTCTTGTGCATCAAAAACACTAACACACTCATTCAGCTGCTCCCAAAACACTTGCCTCTCATGATCTTTCTTCTCATGCCCAGGTGCATATGCACCAATAATCACCCATCTCTCTCAATCAACTTTCAGTTTTACCCATATCAATATAGAATTTACTTTCTTACACTCTATCAGATACTCCCACAACTCCAGTTTCAGGAGTAGTGCTACTCCTTCCCTTGCTCTTGTCTCTCACTAACCGCTGACTTTACTCCTAAGACATTCCCAAACCACTCTTCCCCTTTACCCTTGAGCTTCTTCTCTCTCAGAGCCAAAACATCCAGGTTCCTTTCCTCAAACATACTACCTATCTCTCCATTTTTCTCATCTTGGTTACATCCACACACATTTAGTCACCCCAATCTGAGCCTTCGAGAAGGATGAGCACTCCCTGCGTGATTCCTTCCTCTGTTTCCCCTTTTAGAAAGTTAAAATACAAGGAGGGGAGGATTTCTGGCCCCCGCTCCTGTCCCTCTAGTCGCCTTCTACGACACGTGAGAAATGCGTGGGAAGTACTCTTTCTCCTCTATCCCCAGGGATAATATATACATATATATATATCTTTTTTTTTTGCTTTGTCGCTGTCTCCCGCGTTTGCGAGGTAGCGCAAGGAAACAGACGAAAGAAATGGCCCAACCCACACCCATACACATGTATATACATACACGTCCACACACGCAAATATACATACCTACACAGCTTTCCATGGTTTACCCCAGACTCTTCGCATGCCCTGATTCAATCCACTGACAGCACGTCAACCCCGGTATACCACATCGATCCAATTCACTCTACTCCTTGCCCTCCTTTCACCCTCCTGCATGTTCAGGCCCCGATCACACAAAATCTTTTTCACTCCATCTTTCCACTTCCAATTTGGTCTCCCACTTCTCCTCGTTCCCTCCACCTCCGACACATATATCCTCTTGTTCAATCTTTCCTCACTCATTCTCTCCATGTGCCCAAACCATTTCAAAACTCCCTCTTCTGCTCTCTCAACCACGCTCTTTTTATTTCCACACATCTCTCTTACCCTTACATTATTCACTTGATCAAACCATCTCACACCACACATTGTCCTCAAACATCTCATTTCCAACACATCCACCCTCCTGCGCACAACTCTATCCATAGCCCACGCCTCGCAACCATACAAAATTGTTGGAACCACTATTCCTTCAAACATACCCATTTTTGCTTTCCGAGATAATGTTCTCGACTTCCACACATTCTTCAAGGCTCCCAGAATTTTCGCCCCCTCCCCCACCCTGTGATCCACTTACGCTTCCATGGTTCCATCCGCTGCCAGATCCACTCCCAGATATCTAAAACACTTTACTTTCTCCAGTTTTTCTCCATTCAAACATACCTCCCAATTGACTTGACCCTCAACCATACTGTACCTAATAACCTTGCTCTTATTCACATTTACTCTTAACTTTCTTCTTTCACACACTTTACCAAACTCAGTCACCAGCTTCTGCAGTTTCTCACATGAATCAGCCACCAGCACTGTATCATCAGCGAACAACAACTGACTCACTTCCCAAGATCTCTCATCCTCAACAGACTTCATACTTGCCCCTCTTTCCAAAACTCTTGCATTCACCTCCCTAACAACCCCATCCATAAACAAAAAACAACCATGGAGACATCACACACCCCTGCCGCAAACCTACTTTCACTGAGAACCAATCACTTTCCTCTCCTCCTACACGTACACATGCCTTACATCCTCGATAAAAACTTTTCACTGCTTCTAACAACTTGCCTCCCACACCATATATTCTTAATTCCTTCCACAGAGCATCTCCCTCTCTATATATATATACATACATATATATATATATATATATATATATATATATATATATATATATATATATATATATATATATATATATATATATATATATATATATATATATATATATATATATATATATATATATATATATATATTTAGTTTGAGCACTCACCTTTATCCCACTTGCCTTTACACGATGGCTCTATGCAAGCATTCCGCCAATTCTCAGGCACCGTACCATGAGTCATACATAGATTAAATAACCTTTCTAACCAGTCAACAACACAGTCACCCCCTTTTTCAATAAATTCCACTGAAATATCATTCAAACCCGCTGTCTTGCCGGCTTTCATCTTCCGCAAAGCTTTTACTACCTCTTCTCTGTTTACCAAATCATTCTCCCTAGCCTTCTCACTTCGCACATCACATCGACCAAGACACCCTATATCTGCCTCTCTAACGTCAAACACATTCAACCATCCTTCAAACTACTCACTCCATCTACTTCTCACATCACCACTTCTTGTTATCACCTCCCTATTAGCCCCCTTCACTGAGGTTCCAATTTGTTCCCTTGTCTTACGCACTTCATTTATCTCCTTCCAAAACATCTTTTTATTCCCCCATAATTTAATGATACTCTCTCAACCCAACTCTCATTTGCCCTATTTTACCCCTTTTGCACCTTTCTCTTGACCTCCTGCCTCTTTCTTTTATATATCTCCGTGTCATTTGTATTTTTTCTCTGCAAACATCGTCCAAATGCCTTTCCCTTCTCTTTCATTAATAATCTCACTTTTTCAACCACCACTCACTACCCTTTCTAATCTGCCCACCTCCCGAGCTTCTCATGCTACAAGCATCTTTTGCGCAAGCCATCGATGCATCCTTATATATATCCCATTCCTACACCCCCCTCCCCTTACGTCCTTTGTTCTCACCTTTTCCCATTCTGTACTCAGTCTCTCCTGGAACTTCCACACATACGTGTCCTTCCCAAGCTCACTTACTCTCTACACTCTCTTCACCCCAACATTCTCTCTTCTTTTCTGAAAACCTCTACAAATCTTCACCTTTGCCTCCACAAGATATAATCAGACATCCCTCCAGTTGCACCTCTCAGCACATTAACATCCAAAAGTTTCTCTTTCGCGCGCCTGTCAATTAACACGTAATCCAATAACGCCCTCTGGCCATCTTTCCTACCTACTTACGTATACTTATGTATATCTCTCTTTTTAAACCAGGTATTCCCAATCACCATCCCTTTTTCAGGGCATGAATATACATGCTCTTCACCATTTACATTTACAGCACTGAACACCCCATGTACATCAATTATTCTGTCATCTGTTACTACTACTAACACACTCACTCAGCTGCTCGGAAAACACTTGCCTCTCATGATCTTTCTTCTCATGGCCAGGTGCATATGCACCAATAATTACCCATCTCTCTCTATCCACATTTAGTTTTCCCATTTCAGTCTACACTTTACTTTCTTACAATGTATCACATACTCCCACTACTCCTGTTTTAGGAGTAGTGCTACTACCTTTTTTTTTTTACTCTCACTAACCCCTGACTTTACTCCCAAGGCATTCCCAAACCAATCTTCACCTTTACCCTTGGGCTTTGTTTCACTCAGAGCCAAAATATCCAGGTTCCTTTCCTCAAACACAGTACCTATCTCTCCTTTTTTCTCATCTTGGTTACAGCCACACATATTTAGACACCCGAATCTTAACCTTCGAGGAGGATGAGCACTACCCGTGTGAGTCCTTCTTCTGTTTCTCCTTTCAGAAAGTTAAGACACATGGAGAGGAGGGTTTCTAGCCTTCCACTCCCGTCACCTCTAGTCGCCTTCTACGACACGTGAGGAATGCGTGGGAAGTGATAATTGATAGGCGCGCAAAAGAGAGACTTTTGGATTTTAATATGCTGAGGGGTGCAACTGGAAGGATGTCTGATTATATCTCGTGGAGGCGAAGGTGAAGATTTGTAGAGGTTTTCAAAAAAGAAGAGAGAATGTTGGAGTGAAAAGAGTGGTGAGTAAGTGAGCTTGGGAGGGAGACTTTTTTGAGGAACCACCAGGAGAGACTGAGTACAGAATGGAAATAAGGTGAGAATAAAAGAGGGAAGGGGAGTGGGGGAGGAATGGGATGTATTTAGGGAAGCAGTGATGGATTGCGCAAAAGATGCTTGTGGCATGAGAAGCGTGGGAGATGGGAAGATTACAAATGGTAGTGAGTGGTGGGATGAAGAAGTAAGATTATTAGTGAAAGAGAAGAGAGGGGCATTTGCACGATTTTTGCAGGAAAATAATACAAATGACTGAGAGATGTATAGAGGAAAGAGGCAGGAGGTTGAGAGAAAGGTACAAGAGGTGAAAAAGAGGGCAAATGAGAGTTGTGGTGAGAGAGTATCATTAAATCTTCGGGAGATTAAAAAGATGTTTTGGAAGGAGGTAAATAAAGTGCGTAAGACAAGGGAACAAATGGGAATATCAGTGAAGGGGGCTAATGGGGAGGCGAAAACAAGTAGTGGTGATGTGAGAAGGAGATGGAGTGAGTATTGTGAATGTTTGTTGAATGTGTTTGATAATAGAGTGGCAGATATTGGGTGTTTATGTCGAGGTGCTGTGCAAAGTGAGAGGGTTTAGGAGAATAATTTGTTAAACAGAGAAGAGGTACCTTTGCGGAAGATGAAAGCCGGCAAGGCAGCGGGTTTGGATGGTATTCCAGTGGAATTTATTAAAAAAGTGTGGCTGTATTTTTGACGGGTTGGTAAGGTTATTTAATGTATCTATGTCTCATGGTGAGGTGCCTGAGGACTGGCGGCATGCTTGCATAGTGCCATTGTACAAAGGCAAAGAGGATACGAGTGAGTGTTCAAATTACAGAGGTATAAGTTTGTTGAGTTTTCCTGGGAAATAGCATGGAAGGGTATTGATTGAGAAGGTGAAAGCATGTACAGAGCATCAGATTGGGGAAGAGCAGTGTGGTTTCAGAAGTGGAAGAAGATGTGTGGATCAGGTGTTTGCTTTGAAGTATGTGTGTGAGAAATACTTAGAAAAGCAAATAGATTTACATGTAGCTTTTATGGATCTGGAGAAGGCATATGATAGAGTTGATAGAGATGCTCTGTGGAAGGTATTAAGAATATATGGTGTAGGAGGCAAGTTGTTAAAGCAGTGAAAAGTTTTTATCGAGGATGTAAGACATGTGTACGTGTAGGAAGAGAGGAAAGTGATTGGTTCTCAGTGAATGTAGGTTTTGGGCAGGGGTGTGTGATGTGTCCATGGTTGTTTGATTTGTTTATGGATGGGGTTGTTAGGGAGGTGAATGCAAGAGTTTAAGAAAGAGGGGCAGGTATGCTGTCTGTTGTGGATGAGAGAGCTTGGGAAGAGAGTCAGTTGTTGTTCGCTGATAATACAGCGCTCGTGGCTGATTCGGGTGAAAAGTGCAGAAGCGGTGACTGAGTTTGGTGAATTGTGTGAAAGTAGAAAGCTGAGAGTAGATGTTAATAAGAGCAAGGTTATTAAGTACAGTAGGGTTGAGGGACAAGTCAGTAGGGAGGTAAGTTTGAATAGAGAAAAACAGAAGGAAGTGAAGTGTTTTAGATGTTTGGGAGTGGATTTGGAAACGGATGGAACCATGGCAGCGTTAGTGAATCATTCGTTGGGGGAGGGCGCGAAAGTTCTGTGAACGTTGAAAAATATGTTGAGGCCGAGAACGTTATCTAGGAAAGCAAAAATTGGTATGTTTGAAGGAATAGTGGTACCAACAATGTTATATAGTTGCGAGTCGTGGGCTATAAATAGAGTTGTGCGGAGGAGGGTGGAGGTGCTGGAAATGAGATGTTTGAGGACAATATGTGGTGTGAGGTGGTTTGATCGAGTAAGTATTGAAAGGGTAAGAGAGATATGTGGTAATAAAAAAAGTGTGGCTGGGAGAGCAGAAAAGGGTGTTTTGAATTGGTTTGGTCACATGGAGAGAATGACTGGGGAAAAACTGAGAAAGCGGATATATGTGTCAGAGGTGTAAGGAACGAGGAGAAGTGGAAGACCAAATCGGAGGTGGAAAGATGGAGTGAAAAAGATTTTGAGTGATCTGTGCCTGAACAAGCATGAGGCTAAAAGGCATGCAAGGAAGAGAGTGAATTGGAACGATGTGGTATACCGGGGTCGACGTTCTGTCAATGGATTGAATGAGGGCATGTGAAGCGTCTGGCGTAAGCCATGGAAAGTTGTGTGGGGCCTGGATGTAGAAAGGGAGCTGTTGTTTCGGTGCATTACACTTGACAGCCAGAGACTGTGAACGAATGTGGCCTTTGTTGTCTTTTCCTAGTGCTACCCCGCGCACATGCGGGGTATGGGTTGGTATTCCATGTGTGGCGGGGTGGCTTTACCCCAGACGCTTCACATGCCCTGGTTCAGTCCATTGACAGCACGTCGACCCCGGTATACCACATCTTTCCAATTCACTCTATTCCTTGCACGCCTTTCACCCACCTGCATGTTCAGGCCCCGATCACTCAAAATCTTTTTCACTCCTTCCTTCCACCTCCAATTTCTTCTTCCACTTCTCCTCGTTCCCACTACACTTCTGACACATGTATCCTCTTGGTCAACCTTTCCTCACTCATTTTCTCCATGTGACCAGTCCATTTCAAAACACCCTCTTCTGCTATCACAACCACATTATTTTTATTACCACACATCTCTCTTACCCTATTATTACTTACTCGATCAAACCACCTCACACCACATATTGTCCTCAAAAATCTTTTTTCCAGCACATCCACCCTCCTGCGCACAACTCTGTCCATAGCCCACGCCTCGCAACCATACAACAGTGTTGGAACCACTATTCCTTCAAACATACCCATTTTTGCCTTCCGAGATAATGTTCTCGACTTCCACACATTCTTCAAGGCTCCCAGAATTTTCGCCCCCTCCCCCACCCTATGATTCACTTCCGCTTCCATGGTTCCATCCGCTTCCAGATCCACTCCCAAACATCTAAAACATTTCACTTCCTCCAGTTCTTCTCCATTCAAACTTACCTCCTAGTTGACTTGACTCTCAACCCTACTGTACCTAATAACCTCACTCTTATTCACATTTACTCTCAAGTTTCTTCTTTCACACACTTTACCAAACTCAGTCACCAACTTCTGCAGTTTCTCACATGAATCAGCCACCAGCGCTGTATAATCAGCGAACAACAACTGACACACTTCCCATGCTCTCATCCACAACAGACTTCATACTTGACCCTCTTTCCAAAACTCTTGCATTCACCTCCCTAACAACCCCATCCATAAACAAATTAGACAACCATGGAGACATCACACACCCTTGCCGCAAACCTACATTCACTGAGAACCAATCACTTTCCTCTCTTCCTACACGTACACATGCCTTACATCCTCGATAAAAACTTTTCACTTCTTCTAACAACTTGCCTCCCACACCATATATTCTTACTACCTTTCACAAGTCATCTCTATCAACTCTATCATATGCCTTCTCCAGATCCATAAATGCTACATACAAATCCATTTGCTTTTCTAAGTATTTCTCACATACATTCTTCAAAGCAAACGCCTGATCCACACATCCTCTACCGCTTCTGAAACCACACTGCTCTTATCCAATCTGATACTCTGTACATGTACCCTCTCAATCAGTTCCTTCCCATATAATTTCCCAGGAATACTCAACAATCTTATATCTCTATAATTTGAGCACTCACTCTTATCCCGTTTACCTTTGTGCAATATCACTATGCAAGCATTCCGCCAATCCTCAGGCACCTCACCATGAATCATACATACATTAAATAACCTTACAAACCAGTCAACAATACAATATTTATATTCCTATGAGTCCACGGGGAAAATGAAACACCCTAAATTCATGTATCTATAAAGTGCCTTGATGAAATTGTGATAAATTTTATTTTGGTCAGACTAGTAAGGATCTCTCTGTTAGACTTAAGCAACAAAATATGGTATAAGAACGGGACAAGAATCAAATGCCTTGTTTAATCAAATTAAAAACTATTATCATTGTATTGACTGAAGTAATGCCATCTCAGTAATTAACTCTAACTCTATTACCAAGAGAAATATAATTGAATCTTCTATTATGAGATACACAATGAATTATAATCTTAATATTAGGGATGGTCTATTCAAATTAGATAACTTAATTGTTTATGAAATTTGTAAAATGATAACTTTATGAACGTTCGTTGTATGTTTTGTTCAATCACATGTTTACAAGATGGCGTCCTAGCTTTGTTAGTATATCAACTAACTCATAGGAATATCTTGATCACGCGCAAAATTGTGATCCTTTCCAATATATGTACATATATATATGAATAAAGTGCATATGAACGCGCACCTTCATAGAACATACAAACCTCCAACACCCAGGATCGAACCCGGGACCAGGCCCATAGCCTAGCTGTTAGCATGACTGCCTCTTGCACAGGGGTCCCGGGATGGATCCTGGCTCTTGGAGGTTTGTATGATATATATATATATATATATATATATATATATATATATATATATATATATATATATTATATATATATATATATATATATATCTTATCCCTGGGGATAGGGGGGAAATAATACTTCCTAAGTATTCCCTGCGTGTCGTAGAAGGCGACTGAAAAGTGAGGGAGCGGTTGGCTGGAAATCATCCCCTCTCGTTTTTTTTTTTTTCCAAAAGAATGAACATAGAAGGGGGCCAGGTGAGGTTATTCCAAAAAAGGCCTAGTCCTCTGTTCTTAACGCTACCTCGCTAACGCGGGAAATAGCGAATAGTATGAAAAAAAAGAAAAAAAAAAAAAAATATATATATATATATATATATATATATATATATATATATATATATATATGTATATATATATATATATATATATATATATATATATATATATATATATATATATATATATATATATATATATATATATATATATATATATATATATATATATATATATATATATTTTTTTTTTTTTTTTTTTTTTTTTATACTTTGTCGCTGTCTCCCGCGTTTGCGAGGTAGCGCAAGGAAACAGACGAAAGAAATGGCCCAACCCCCCCCCCATACACATGTACATACACACGTCCACACACGCAAATATACATACCTACACAGCTTTCCATGGTTTACCCCAGACGCTTCACATGCCTTGCTTCAATCCACTGACAGCACGTCAACCCCTGTATACCACATGACTCCAATTCACTCTATTTCTTGCCCTCCTTTCACCCTCCTGCATGTTCAGGCCCCGATCACACAAAATCTTTTTCACTCCATCTTTCCACCTCCAATTTGGTCTCCCTCTTCTCCTCGTTCCCTCCACCTCCGACACATATATCCTCTTGGTCAATCTCTCCTCACTCATTCTCTCCATGTGCCCAAACCATTTCAAAACACCCTCTTCTGCTCTCTCAACCACGCTCTTTTTATTTCCACACATCTCTCTTACCCTTACGTTACTTACTCGATCAAACCACCTCACACCACACATTGTCCTCAAACATCTCATTTCCAGCACATCCATCCTCCTGCGCACATCTCTATCCATAGCCCACGCCTCGCAACCATACAACATTGTTGGAACCACTATTCCCTCAAACATACCCATTTTTGCTTTCCGAGATAATGTTCTCGACTTCCACACATTTTTCAAGGCTCCCAAAATTTTCGCCCCCTCCCCCACCCTATGATCCACTTCCGCTTCCATGGTTCCATCCGCTGACAGATCCACTCCCAGATATCTAAAACACTTCACTTCCTCCAGTTTTTCTCCATTCAAACTCACCTCCCAACTGACTTGACCCTCACCCCTACTGTACCTAAAAACCTTGCTCTTATTCACATTTACTCTCAACTTTCTTCTTCCACACACTTTACCAAACTCAGTCACCAGCTTCTGCAGTTTCTCACATGAATCAGCCACCAGCGCTGTATCATCAGCGAACAACAACTGACTCACTTCCCAAGCTCTCTCATCCCCAACAGACTTCATACTTGCCCCTCTGA
>NW_027265358.1:0-13680 GCF_036320965.1 Panulirus ornatus
CTCTCCCCCCGCTCTCCCTCCTCCCTCTCTCTCCTCTCTCTTCTCTCTCTCCTTCTCCTGCCTGCGACTCTCGTCCGAATTTTCCTCCCCCTAACCTGCCCTACTTTCTTTTCAAGCCCCCTCCCCCCTCCCCGGGCCCCCCGCCTGCCCCAACCTTCCCCCCCCTTCGGGCCCCCAAAAACCCTCCTCCGCCCCGCCCATCTCCTCCCAACCCTCTCTCCCCTTTTATCCCGACCTCGCCCAAAACCTCTCTCCCCCTTTCCCTACTCTTTGCCCAAGCCCTCCTTCTCCTTCCCCCTGATTTCCCTCCCAAGCCCTCTCTCTTGTCCAGCCGGATTTTTGTCGAACCCCCTCCCCAGTGCAAAGACATCGTTAACTTTTTTTTTCGTCCCCCCGACCTCTCTCGCCTCTTCCCCCTCTCTCTCTCCCCTTTCCCTCTCCTCTCTCTCCTCCCAACCCCCTCCTCCTCTTTCATCTCTCTCTCTTCTCCAACTCTCTCTCCCTCTCTCTCTCTCTCCCGTCCTGTCTGACTCCGTTCGAACTCTTTCTCCCAAAAATCTCTGCTTTCACCAAGGGCTCCCCCGCTGATACTCTCTCCCCAAGGGCCCCCGTCTTGCCTCACTCCCTTTTCCCCAACCCTTCTCCTTCCGCCTCTCTCGCCCCAAGCCTCTTCCCGTCCGCGGACGTCGCCCAAGCCCTCCCTTTGTCTTGTCATTCCCCTCCCAACCCCCCTTTTTTCCCACCCCGTTTCCCCAAACCTTCTCTCTCCTGTCGGCCTGCTCAACCCCTCTCCTCTGTCCTGCTACCCCTCCCCCAACCTCTCTCCTGTCTTCCTGACTTCCTCCAAAAGGGCCCTTTTTCCCCCCCTGTCCTGCTGACTCCGCCCAAGCCCTCCTCTCCTTTCCCTTTCCTGACTCTCGTCCCAAACTTCCTCCTCCTGCCATTCCCTCCCAATCCCTCTTCCCCTTCTTCCTGCTATCGCCAATTTTCCCCTCCCCTCCTTTTGCCTACTCTCGTCCCAAAACCCTCCTATGTCCTCCCCGCTCTCGTTCAAAAATCATCCCTGTCTAACCCGCTCTCGTCCTAAGCCTCTCTCTCCTCCTTCCGCGTTGTCCCCAAAAAACCCCCTCCTGTCCCGCCGAACTCTTGTCGCAACCTCTCTCCTCTATCGTGCATACATGTCCAAAAATTCCTTTCCCCGTCCGCTGACTCCGTCGCCAATGCTCTACTCTCTCTCTCTCTCTCACCTCTCCTTCCCCCCTCCTCTTCATCCCCCCCTTTTCTCCTCTCCCTCTTTTCTCTTTCCCCTTTTCTTCCTCTCTCCTCTCCCCCCGTTATGTCGACCTCGTCCAATCCCCTCTCTCCAACCTCCCCGACTTTTTGTCTAAGCCCTTTTCCTCTTTTTGCCTGAATCTCGACCAAGCCTCATCTCCTTCCTCCCGACCCGTCCCAACCTCTCCATTTTTTTCCCCTAATCAGTCCCAAGCCCTCCCATGTCCGCCGACTCTCTCCAAAAATCTATCTCCCGTCTAAACCTACTCTCCCAAAACCTCCTCTCCGTCCGCCTGACTGTCGTCCCAAACCTCTCCTCCGCCGCCGAAACCTTGTCGCAAACCCTCCCCTACGTGCTTACTATCGCCAACCCCTCTTTTTCCCTTCCTGCTGACCCGTCGAGGTTTTTCTCCTCTCTCTCTCCCTCCTCTCTCTCCTCGCTCTTCCCTTCATCTTCCCTCTCCTCCCCCACTCCTTTTCTCTCCTCCCTCTCCTTTCTCTCCTGTTTTGGGGTTTTCCAACTCCTCCCACCCCCATTTTTCCCCCCCTTATCCTAACCTCGTACTTTCCGCCCGAACTCGTCCCCCCTCCTCTTTCCCCGCCCCGACTTCGTCCCAAGTCCCCTCTCCCTCATGTCATGCCTGACTATCGTTCCAACCTCTCTTCTCCTGTCCAGCCGGACTCTTGTCGAATCCTCTCTCCCTATCAAGCATGATTATCGTCTCAACCCTCTCTTTTCTTCCCTGCCTGACTCCGTCTCGAGCCTCTCTCTCTCTCTCTCTCTCTCTCTCTCTTCTCTCTCTCTCCTCCCTCTCGAATCTCTCTCTCTCCTCCCCTCATCTCTCTCCCCTTCCTCTCTCTCTCTCCTCTCAATCTCTCTCCTCTCTCATCCTCTCGACTCTCTCTCTCTCTCTCTCCTGTCCTACTGACTTTCGTCCGAATCCTCTCACTCCTAACCTGCCTGACTTTCTTCTCAAGCCTCTCCCTTCCGTCCTGCCTGACTCTCGTCCCAAGCCTCTCTCTCCCGTCCTGCGTGACTCCCGATACAAACCTCTCTCTCCTGCCCTGCCCAAATTTTCCTCCCAATCCTCTCTCTCCTTTCTATCCTGACTCTCGTCCCAAGCCTCTCTCTCCCTTGTGCTGCCTGACTCTTGTCCCAAGCCTCTCTCTCCTGTCCTGCCTGACGTTCGTCGAAAGCCCTCTCTCTTGTCCAGCCGATTCTTGTCGCAATCCTCACTCCCCTATCGTGCATGACTATCGTGTCAAGCTTCTCTTTTCTGTCCTGCCTGACTCTCTCTCTCTCTCTCTCTCTCTCTCTCTCTCTCTCTCTCTCTCTCTCTCTCTCTCTCTCTCTCTCTCTCTCTCTCTCTCTCTCTCTCTCTCTCTCTCTCTCTCTCTCTCTCTCTCTCCTGTCCTGTCTGACTCTCGTTCGAATCCTCTTTCTCCCAAACTCTCTGACTTTCGACTCAAGGGTCTCCCTCCTGTCCTGAGTGACTCTCGTCCCAAGCCTCTCTCTCTTGTCTTGCCTCACTCTCTTCCCAAGCCTCTATCTCCTGTCCTGCCTGCCTCTCGTCCTAAGCCTCTCTCTCCTGTCCTGCGTGACTCTCGCACCAAGCCTCTCTCTCCTGTCCTGTCTATTCTCCTCCCAATCCTCTCTCTTCTGTCTATCCTGACTCTCGTACCAAGCCTATCTCTCTCCTGTTCTGCCTGACTCTAGTCCCAAGCCTCTCTCTCATGTCCTGCCTGACTCTCGTCCCAAGCCTCTCTCTTCTGTCTTGCCTGACTTTCTTCCCAAGCCTCTCTCTCCTGTCCTGCGTGACTCTCGTCCCAAGCCTCTCTCTCCTCTCTTGCCTGACTCTCGTCCCAAGACTCTCTCTCCTGTCCTGCCTATTCTCCTCCCAATCCTCTCTCTCCTCTCTTGCCTGACTATCGTCACAAGTTTCTCTCTCTCCTGTCTTGCCTGACTCTCGTCACAAGACTCTCTCTTATGTCCTTCCTGACTCTCGTCTCAAAAATCTATCTCCTGTCTAACCTGACTCTCGTCCTAAGCCTCTCTCTCCTGTCCTGCCTGAATGTCGTCAAAAACCTCTCTCTCCTGTCCAGCCGAACTCTTGTCGCAATCCTCTCTCCTCTATCGTGCATTACTATCGTCTCAACCTTCTCTTTGCTGTCCTGCTTGACTCTCGTCGCACAGGCTCTCTCTCTCTCTCTCTCTCTCTCTCTCTCTCTCTCTCTCTCTCTCTCTCTCTCTCTCTCTCTCTCTCTCTCTCTCTCTCTCTCTCTCTCTCTCTCTCTCTCTCTCTCTCTCTCTCTCTCTCTCTCTCTCTCTCTCTCTCCTGTTATGTCTGACTCTCGTCCGAATACTCTCTCTCCTAACCTGCCTGACTTTCGTCTTAAGCCTCTCCCTCCTCTTATGCCTGAATCTCGTACCAAGCCTCACTCTCCTGTCCTGCCTGACTCTCGTCCCAAGCCTCTCTCTATTGTCCTGCCTGATTCTAGTCCCAAGCCTCTCTCTCATGTCCTGCCTGACTCTCGTCTCAAAAATCTATCTCCTGTCTAACCTGACTCTCGTCCTAAGCCTCTCTCTCCTGTCCTGCCTGACTGTCGTCCCAAACCTCTCTCTGCTGTCCAGCCGAACTCTTGTCGCAATCCTCTCTCCTCTATCGTGCATTACTATCGTCTCAACCCTCTCTTTCCTGTCCTGCTTGACTCTCGTCGCCAAGGTTCTCTCTCTCTCTCTCTCTCTCTCTCTCTCTCTCTCTCTCTCTCTCTCTCTCTCTCTCTCTCTCTCTCTCTCTCTCTCTCTCTCTCTCTCTCTCTCTCTCTCTCTCTCTCTCTCTCTCCTGTTATGTCTGACTCTCGTCCGAATCCTCTCTCTCCTAAACTGCCTGACTTTCGTCTGAAGTCTCTCCCTCCTCTTATGCCTGAATCTCGTACCAAGCCTCACTCTCCTGTCCTGCCTGACTCTCGTCCCAAGCCTCTCTCTATTGCCCTGCCTGATTCTAGTCCCAAGCCTCTCTCTCATGTCCTGCCTGACTCGTCACAAGCCTCTCTCTCCTCTCTTCCTGACTCTCGTCCCAAGACTCTCTCTCCTGTCCTGCCTATTCTCATCCTAATCCTCTCTCTCCTGTCTATCTTGGCTCTCGTCACAAGTATCTCTCTCTCCTGTCCTGCCTGACTCTTGCTCCAGGCCTCTCTCTCATGTCCTGCCTGACTCTCGTCCCAAGCCTCTCTTTCATATCCTGCCTGACTCTCGTCCCAAGTCTCTCTCTCATGTCTTGCCTGACTATCGTCCCCCCAAACCTCTCTCCTCCTGTCCACCGGACTCTTGTCGGAATCCTCCCCTCCCCCATCAAGCATTATTATCGCTCAACCCTCTTTTTCTTTCCTGCCTGACTCTCGTCTCGAGCCTCTCTGTCTCTCTCTCTCTCTCTCTCCTCTCTTCTCTCCTCTCATCTCTCACTCTAAAAGTCTCAGTCCTCTCTCCTCTCATCCCCTCTCTTCATCTCTTCTCTCTCTCTCTCTCTCCTCTCTCTCTCTCTCATTCCTGTTCCCCTGACTGTCTTCTTCCCAATCCTCTCACTCCTAACCTGCCTGACTTTCTTCTCAACCTCTCCCTTCCTCCTGCTGACTCTCGTCCCAACCTCTCTCTCCGTCCTGCGTGACTCCGATACAAACCTCTCTCTCCTGCCCTGCCTATCTCCTCCCAATCCTCCTCTCTCCTTTTATCCTGACTCTCGTCCCAAGCCTCTCTCTCCCTTGTGCTGCCTGACTCTTGTCCAAGCCCTCTCATCCTGTCCTGCCTGACGTTCGTCGAAAGCCTCTCTCTCTTGTCCAGCCGGAATTCTTGTCGCAATCCTCACTCCCCTATCGTGCATGACTATCGGTCAAGCTTCCTTTTCTGTCCTGCCTGACTCTCCTCGTACTCTCTCCTCTCTCGCTCATCATCTCGTCTCCATCAATCTCTCTCTCTCTCTCTCTCTCTCCTGTCCTGTCTGACCCTTTTCGTCCTAATCTCTCTCTCCTAACCTGCCTACTTTCTTCTCAAGCTTCTCCTTCTCTTCTGCCTGACCTTCGTCCCAAGCCTCTCTATTTCCTGTCCTGCCTGACTCTCGTCCAAAGCATCTCTCTCCTGTCCTGTGTGACTCTCGCCGCAAACCTCTCTCTCCTGTCCTGCCTATTCTCCTCTCAAATCCTCTCTCTCCAGTCTATCCTGACTCTCGTCCCAAACCCTCTCTATCTTAATTCCTGCCATACCTCCTCGTCCCCTCCCAAGCCTCTCTCTCATGTCCTGCCTGATTCTCGTCCCAAACCTCTCTCTCCTGTCCTGCCTGACTGGTCGTCCCAAGCATCTCCTCCCTGTCCAGCCGAACTCTGTGCAATCCTCTCTCCCGTATCGTGCATAACTATCGTCTCCAACACTCTCTTTTATGTCCTCCTGACTCCGTCACCAAGCGTCGACCTCCTCCATCTCATCTCTCCTCTCCTCTCCGGTTTCATCTCTCTCATCTCATCCTACACTTCGCACCTCTCTCTCTCAATCTCTGTATCCTGTCCTGTCTGACTCTCGCAGAATTCTCTCTCTCCTAACCTGCCTGACTTTCTATCTCAAGCTCTCTCCTTCCTCTTCTGCCTGACCTCGTCCCAAAGCCTCTCTCTCCTGTCCTGCCGACTCTCGTCCTAAGCATCTCTCTCCCTGTACTGCGTGACTCTCGCCGCAAACCTCTCTCTCCTGTACTGCTATTCTCCTCCCAATCCTCTCTCTCTCCTAGTCTATACTGACTCTAGTCCAAACCTCTCTCTCTCCTTTCCCGCACACGTGCATGACTATCGTATCAACCCTCTCTTTCTGTCCTGCCTGACTCTCGTCACCAATCCTCTCCTCTCTCTCTCTCTCTCTCATTCTCTCTCTCTCTCTCATCTGTCTCATCTCTCTCTCTCTCCTCTCTCCTCTCTCTCTCTCCTCTCTCTCTTCACTCATCTCCTCTCATCTCTCTCTCTCTCTCTCTCTCCTCTCTTCCTGTCCTGAATGAACTTTCGTCCGCAATCCTCTCATTCCTAAACCTGCCGTCACTTCTTCTTCAAAGCCTCTCCCTCCCGTCCTGCCTGACTCTCTTCCCAAGACTCTCTCTCCCGTCCTGCGTGACTCCCGCCACAAACCTCTCTCTCCTGTCCTGCCTATTCTCCTCCCAATCCTCTCTATCCTATCTATCCTGACTATCGTCACAAGTTTCTCTTCTCTCCTGTCCTGCCTGACTCTCGTCCCAAGTATCTCTCTCATGTCCTGCCTGACTCTCGTCTCAAAAATCTATCTCCTGTCTAACCTGACTCTCGTCCTAAGGCTCTCTCTCCTGTCCTGCCTGACTGTCGTCCCAAACCACTCTCTCCTGTCCAGCCGAACTCTTGTCGCAATCCTCTCTCCCCTATCGTGCATTACTACCGTCTCAACCCTCTCTTTCCTGTCCTGCCTGACTCTCGTCGCCAAGGCTCTCCTCTCTCCTCTCTCTCGTCTCTCTCACTCAAATCTCTCTCTCCATCTCCTCTCTCTCTCTCTCTCAATCTCGTCACTCTCTCCTCTCTCTCATCATCTATTCTCTCTACTCTCTTCTCTCTCCTCTCATCTCCTCTCATCACTCCCTCTCATCTCCTCATCTCTCTCTCTCCTCTCTCTCTCTCTCTCTTTCTGTCCTGAATGACTTACGTCCGAATCCTCTCATTCCTAACCTGCTGACTTCTCCTCAAGCCTCTCCCCGTCCTGCCTGACTCTCGTCGCAAGCCTCTCTCTCCCGTCCTGCGTGACTCCCGCCACAAACCTCTCTCTCCTGCCTGACTATTCTCCTCCCAAACCTCTCTCTCCCTTCTATCTTGACTCTCGTCCCAAACCTCTCTCCCCCTGTGGAGCCTGACTCTTGTCCCAAGCCTCTGTCTCCTGTCCCTCCCTGACTGTCGTCCCAAGCCACTCTCTCTTGTCCAGCCGGATTCTTGTCGAAATCCTCTCTCCCTTATCGTGCATGACTATCGTGTCAAGCTTCTATTTTCTGTACTGCCTGACTCTCGTCACGAGCCTCTGTCTGTCTGGTGTCTGTCTCTCTACTCTCTCTCTCTCTCTCTCCTCGCTCCATCTCCCTCTCCTCTCATCTCTCCTCTCTCTCTCTCTCTCTCCTGTGTCTCCTGTCCTGTCTGACTCTCGTCCGAATTCCCTCTCTCTCCTAACCTGCCTGACTTTCTTCTCAAGCTCTCCTTCCTCTCCTGCCTGACTCTCGTCCCAAGCCTCTCTCTCCTGCCTGCCTGACTCCTCGCCGCAAACCTCACTCTCCTGTCCCTCCTATTCCCTCCCAATCCTCTCTCTCTCAATATCCTGACATCTCGTCCCAAACCTCTCTCTCTCCTTTCCTGCCATACTCTCGTCCAAGCCTCTCTCTCCATGTCCTGCCTGATTCTCGTTCCAAGCCTCTCTCTCCTGTCCTGCCTTACTGTCGTCCCAAGATCTCTCTCCTGTCCAGCCGAACTCTTCTCGCAATCCTCTCTCCCTATCAGGCCCTGACTATCGATCAAACCCTCTTTTCTGTCCTGCCTGACCTCCTCACCAATCCCTCTCTCTCTCTCTCTCCTCTCCTCTCCCTTCCTCTCATCTCCCTCTCTCTCATCCCTCCTTCTCTCAATCTCCCATCTCCTCTCTCTCTCTTCTACTCTCTCTCCTCTCCTCTCTCCTCTCTCCTCTCTCCTCTCCCGTCCTGTCTGACTCACGTTCGAATCTTTCTTTCTCACAAACTCTCTGACTTTCGACTCAAGGTCCCCTCCCTGTCCTTTAGTGACTCTCGTCCAAGCCTCTCTTGTCCCTTGCCTCACTTTTCGTCCCAAGCCACTCTCTCCTGTCCTGCCTGACTCGTCCTAAGCCTCTCTCTCCTGTCCTGCTGACGCTCGCCCCAAGCCTCTCTTCTCCTGTCTTGTCTATTCTCCTCCAATCCTCCTCAGCTTCTTCTGTCTACCTGACTCTCGTGCCAAGCCTATCTCTCTCCTGTTCTGCCCTGACTCTAGTCCCAAGCCACTCTCTCATGTCTTGCCTAACTCCGTCCCAAGCCCCTCTCTCTTGCCTTTCCTGACTCTCTTTCCCCAAACCCCTCTCCTCCTGTCCTGCTGACTCTCGTCCAAGACTCTCTCTCCTGGCCTCCTTTCTCCTCCCAATCCACTCTCTCCTGTCCATCCTGACTATCGTCGCAATTCTCTCTCTCCTGTCCTTCCTGACTCTCGCCCAACCTCTCTCCTCTCATGACCTGCCTGACTGTCTCCCAAACCTCTCTCTCCTGTCTACCTGTCTCTCGCTAAGCCTCTCTCTCCTGTCCTGCCTGACTGTCGTCCCAAACCTCTCTCTCCTCTGTCCTGCCTGAGGTCGTCCCAAGCATTCTCTCCTGTCCAGCCAACTCTTGTTGCAATCCTCTCTCCCGTATCGTGCATGACTTCGTCTCAACACTCTTTTTCTCTTTCGTGCCTGACTCTCGTCACACCAAGCGTCTCTCTCTCTCTCCTCATCTCCTCATCTCTCTCGTCTCTCTCCTCTTCTCACCTCCTCTCTCTCTCTCGTCCTCTCTCCTCCCCTCTCTCTCTCTCTTCTCTCACTCCTCCTCTCTCTCTCCTCTGTGTCTCCTGTCCTGTCTGACTCTCGTCCGAATTCTCTCTCTCCTAACCTGCCTGACTTTCTTCTCAAGCTTCTCCTTCCTCTTCCTGCCTGACTCTCGTCCCAAGCCTCTCTCTCCTGTCCTGCCTGACTCTCGTCCTAAGCATCTCTCTCCTGTCCTGCGTGACTCTCGCCGCAAACCTCTCTCTCCTGTCCTGCCTATTCTCCTCCCAATCCTCTCTCTCCTGTCTATCCTGACTCTCGTCCCAAACCTCTCTCTCTCCTTTCCTGCCATACTCTCGTCCCAAGCCTCTCTCTCATGTCCTGCCTGATTCTCGTCCCAAGCCTCTCTCTCCTGTCCTGCCTGACTGTCGTCCCAAGCATCTCTCTCCTGTCCAGCCGAACTCTTGTCGCAATCCTCTCTCCCGTATCGTGCATGACTATCGTATCAACCCTCTCTTTTCTGTCCTGCCTGACTCTCGTCACCAAGCCTCTCTCTCTCTCTCTCTCTCTCTCTCTCTCTCTCTCTCTCTCTCTCTCTCTCTCTCTCTCTCTCTCTCTCTCTCTCTCTCTCTCTCTCTCTCTCTCTCTCTCTCTCCTGTCCTGTCTGACTCTCGTTCGAATCCTCTTTCTCCCAAACTCTCTGACTTTCGAGTCAAGGGTCTCCCTCCTGTCCTGCGTGACTCTCGTACCAAGCCTCTCTCTCTTGTCTTGCCTCACTCTCGTCCCAAGCCTCTCTCTCCAGTTCTGACTGACTCTCGTCCTAAGCCTCTCTCTCCTGTCCTGTCTATTCTCCTCCCAATCCTCTCTCTTCTGTCTATCCTGACTCTCGTGCCAAGCCTATCTCTCTCCTGTTCTGCCTGACTCTAGTCCCAAGCCTCTCTCTCATGTCCTGCCTGACTCTCGTCCCAAGCCTCTCTCTCCTGTCTTGCCTGACTCTCTTCCCAAGCCTCTCTCTCCTGTCCTGCGTGACTCTCGTCCCAAGCCTATCTCTCCTCTCTTGCCTGACTCTCGTCCCAAGACTCTCTCTCCTGTCCTGCCTATTCTCCTCCCAATCCTCTCTCTCCTATCTATCCTGACTATCGTCACAAGTTTCTCTCTCTCCTGTCCTGCCTGACTCTCGTCCCAAGCCTCTCTCTCATGTCCTGCCTGACTCTCGTCTCAAAAATCTATCTCCTGTCTAACCTGACTCTCGTCCTAAGCCTCTCTCTCCTGTCCTGCCTGACTGTCGTCCCAAACCTCTCTCTCCTGTCCAGCCGAACTCTTGTCGCAATCCTCTCTCCCCTATCGTGCATTACTATCGTCTCAACCCTCTCTTTCCTGTCCTGCCTGACTCTCGTCGCCAAGGCTCTCTCTCTCTCTCTCTCTCTCTCTCTCTCTCTCTCTCTCTCTCTCTCTCTCTCTCTCTCTCTCTCTCTCTCTCTCTCTCTCTCTCTCTCTCTCTCTCTCTCTCTCTCTCTCTCTCTCTCTCTCTCTCTCTCTCTCCTGTTATGTCTGACTCTCGTCCGATTCCTCTCTCTCCTAACCTGCCTGACTTTCGTCTGAAGCCTCTCCCTCCTCTCCTGCCTGAATCTCGTCCCAAGCCTCACTCTCCTGTCCTGCCTGACTCTCGTCCCAAGCCTCTCTCTCCTGTCCTGCCTGACTCTAGTCCCAAGCCTCTCTCTCATGTCCTGCCTGACTCTCGTCCCAAGCCTCTCTCTCCTGTCTTGCCTGACTCTCGTCCCAAGCCTCTCTCTCCTGTCCTGCGTGACTCTCGTCCCAAGCCTCTCTCTCCTCTCTTGCCTGACTCTCGTCCCAAGACTCTCTCTCCTGTCCTGCCTATTCTCATCCCAATCCTCTCTCTCCTGTCTATCCTGACTCTCGTCACAAGTTTCTCTCTCTCCTGTCCTGCCTGACTCTCGCCCCAGGCCTCTCTCTCATGTCCTGCCTGACTCTCGTCCCAAGAATCTATCTCCTGTTTAACCTGACTCTCGTCCCAAGTCTCTCTCTCCTGTCCTGCCTGACTGTCGTCCCAAGCCTCTCTCTCCTGTCCAGCCGGACTCTTGTCGGAATCCTCTCTCCCTATCGCGCATTATTATCGTCTCAACCCTCTCTTTTCTTTCCTGCCTGACTCTCGTCTCGAGCCTCTCTCTCTCTCTCTCTCTCTCTCTTCTCTCTCTCTCTCTCTCTCTCTCTCTCTCTCTCTCTCTCTCTCTCTCTCTCTCTCTCTCTCTCTCTCTCTCTCTCTCTCTCTCTCTGTCCTGACTGACTTTCGTCCGAATCCACTCACTCCTAACCTGCCTGACTTTCTTCTCAAGCCTCTCCCTTCCGTCCTGCCTGACTCTCGTCCCAAGCCTCTCTCTCCCGTCCTGCGTGACTCCCGATACAAACCTCTCTCTCCTGCCCTGCCTATTCTCCTCCCAATCCTCTCTCTCCTTTCTATCCTGACTCTCGTCCCAAGCCTCTCTCTCCCTTGTGCTGCCTGACTCTTGTCCCAAGCCTCTCTCTCCTGTCCTGCCTGACGTTCGTCGAAAGCCTCTCTCTCTTGTCCAGCCGGATTCTTGTCGCAATCCTCACTCCCCTATCGTGCATGACTATCGTGTCAAGCTTCTCTTTTCTGTCCTGCCTGACTCTCTCTCTCTCTCTCTCTCTCTCTCTCTCTCTCTCTCTCTCTCTCTCTCTCTCTCTCTCTCTCTCTCTCTCTCTCTCTGTCTCCTGTCCTGTCTGACTCTCGTCCTAATTCTCTCTCTCCTAACCTGCCTGACTTTCTTCTCAAGCTTCTCCTTCCTCTTCTGCCTGACTCTCGTCCCAAGCCTCTCTCTCCTGTCCTGCCTGACTCTCGTCCTAAGCATCTCTCTCCTGTCCTGCGTGACTCTCGCCGCAAACCTCTCTCTCCTGTCCTGCCTATTCTCCTCTCAATCCTATCTCTCCTGTCTATCCTGACTCTCGTCCCAAACCTCTCTCTCTCCTTTCCTTCCATACTCTCGTCCCAAGCCTCTCTCTCATGTCCTGCCTGATTCTCGTCCCAAACCTCTCTCTCCTGTCCTGCCTGACTGTCGTCAAAAGCATCTCTCTCCTGTCCAGCCGAACTCTTGTTGCAATCCTCTCTCCCGTATCGTGCATGACTATCGTCTCAACACTCTCTTTTCTGTCCTGCCTGACTCTCGTCACCAAGCGTCTCTCTCTCTCTCTCTCTCTCTCTCTCTCTCTCTCTCTCTCTCTCTCTCTCTCTCTCTCTCTCTCTCTCTCTCTCTCTCTCTCTCTCTCTCTCTCTCTCTCTCTCTCCTGTCCTGTCTGACTCTCGTCCGAATTCTCTCTCTCCTAACCTGCCTGACTTTCTTCTCAAGCTTCTCCTTCCTCTTCTGCCTGACTCTCGTCCCAAGCCTCTCTCTCCTGTCCTGCCTGACTCTCATCCTAAGCATCTCTCTCCTGTACTGCGTGACTCTCGCCGCAAACCTCTCTCTCCTGTCCTGCCTATTCTCCTCCCAATCCTCTCTCTCTCCTGTCTATCCTGACTCTAGTCCCAAACCTCTCTCTCTCCTTTCCTGCCACACTCTCGTCCCAAACCTCTCTCTCCTGTCCTGCCTGACTGTCGTCCCAAGCATCTCTCTCCTGTCCAGCCGAACTCTTGTCGAAATCCTCTCTCCCGTATCGTGCATGACTATCGTATCAACCCTCTCTTTTCTGTCCTGCCTGACTCTCGTCACCAATCCTCTCTCTCTCTCTCTCTCTCTCTCTCTCTCTCTCTCTCTCTCTCTCTCTCTCTCTCTCTCTCTCTCTCTCTCTCTCTCTCTCTCTCTCTCTCTCTCTCTCTCTCTCCTGTCCTGTCTGACTCTCGTTCGAATCCTCTTTCTCCCAAACTCTCTGACTTTCGAGTCAAGGGTGTCCCTCCTGTCCTGCGTGACTCTCGTACCAAGCCTCTCTCTCTTGTCTTTCCTCACTCTCGTCCCAAGCCTCTCTCTCCAGTTCTGACTGACTCTCGTCCTAAGCCTCTCTCTCCTGTCCTGTCTATTCTCCTCCCAATCCTCTCTCTTCTGTCTATCCTGACTCTCGTGCCAAGCCTATCTCTCTCCTGTTCTGCCTGACTCTAGTCCCAAGCATATCTCTCATGTCCTGCCTGACTCTCGTCCCAAGCCTCTCTCTCCTGTCTTGCCTGATTCTCTTCCCAAGCCCCTCTCTCCTGTCCTGCGTGACTCTCGTCCCAAGCCTATCTCTCCTCTCTTGCCTGACTCTCGTCCCAAGACTCTCTCTCCTGTCCTGCCTATTCTCCTCCCAATCCTCTCTCTCCTATCTATCCTGACTATCGTCACAAGTTTCTCTCTCTCCTGTCCTGCCTGACTCTCGTCCCAAGTCTCTCTCTCATGTCCTGCCTGACTCTCGTCTCAAAAATCTATCTCCTGTCTAACCTGACTCTCGTCCTAAGCCTCTCTCTCCTGTCCTGCCTGACTGTCGTCCCAATCCACTCTCTCCTGTCCAGCCGAACTCTTGTCGCAATCCTCTCTCCCCTATCGTGCATTACTATCGTCTCAACCCTCTCTTTCCTGTCCTGCCTGACTCTCGTCGCCCAGGCTCTCTCCTCTCTCTCTCTCTCTCTCTCGTCTTCTCTCTCTCCTCTCTCTCTCACTCTTTCGTCTCTCTTCTCTCTCTCTCTCTCTCGTTATCTCTCCTCTCTTTCTCTCTCTCTCTCTCTCCTCTCATCCTCCATCATCTCTCTCTCACTCTCCCTCCAAAACTCTATCATCGACCGTCTCTTCATCTCTCTCCTCTCTCTCTCTCTCCTGTTATGTCTCACTCTCGTCCGATTCCTCCTCTTC
>NW_027265359.1:0-5000 GCF_036320965.1 Panulirus ornatus
TCATAACGGTCATACCATCATTTCATAACGGTTCCGATCCATCTGATTCATAAGGTTCCATCCATCATGATTCATAACGGTTCCCATACCATCATGATTCATAACGTTTCCCATACATCATGATTCATAACGGTTCCCATACCACATGATTCATACGTTCCCATACCATCATGATTTATACGTTCCATACATCATGATTCATAACGTTCCCATACCATCATGATTCATAACGGTTCCATACCATCATGATTCATAACGGTTCCCATACCATCATGATTCATACGTTCCGATACCATCATGATTCACACGGTTCCGATACATCATGATTCATAAGGTTCCCATACCATCATGATTCATAACGGTTCCATACCATCATGATTCATAACGGTTCCATACATCATGATTCATACGGTTCCCATACCTCATGATTCAAACGTTCCTAACCATCATGATTCATAACGGTTCCCATACATCATGATTCATAACGGTTCCCATACCATCATGATTCATAACGGTTCCCATACCATCATGATTCACAACGGTTCCCATACCATCATGATTCATAACGGTTCCCATACCATCATGATTCATAACGGTTCCCATACCATCATGATTCATAACGGTTCCCGATACCATCATGATTCATAACGGTTCCCATACCATCATGATTCATAACGGTTCCCATACCATCATGATTCATAACGGTTCCCATACCATCATGATTCATAACGGTTCCCATACCATCATGATTCATAACGGTTCCCATACCATCATGATTCATAACGGTTCCCATACCATCATGATTCATAACGGTTCCCATACCATCATGATTCATAACGGTTCCCATACCATCATGATTCATAACGGTTCCATACCATCATGATTCATAACGGTTCCCATACCATCATGATTCATAACGGTTCCCATACCATCATGATTCATAACGGTTCCCATACCATCATGATTCATAACGGTTCCCATACCATCATGATTCATAACGGTTCCCATACCATCATGATTCATAACGGTTCCCATACCATCATGATTCATAACGGTTCCCATACCATCATGATTCACACAGGTTCCCGATACCATCATGATTCATAACGGTTCCCATACCATCATGATTCATAACGGTTCCCATACCATCATGATTCAAACGGTTCCCATACCATCATGATTCACAACGGTTCCCATACCATCATGATTCACAACGGTTCCCATACCATCATGATTCATAACGGTTCCCATACCATCATGATTCATAACGGTTCCCATACCATCATGATTCATAACGGTTCCCATACCATCATGATTCACAACGGTTCCCATACCATCATGATTCATAACGGTTCCGATACCATCATGATTCATAACGGTTCCCATACCATCATGATTCATAACGGTTCCCATACCATCATGATTCCATAACGGTTCCCATACCATCATGATTCACAACGGTTCCCATACCATCATGATTCATCAACGGTTCCCATACCATCATGATTCACAACGGTTCCCATACCATCATGATTCACAAACGGTTCCCATACCATCATGATTCACAACGGTTCCATACCATCATGATTCATAACGGTTCCCATACCATCATGATTCATAACGGTTCCCATACCATCATGATTCATACGGTTCCTATACCATCATGATTCACAACGGGTTCCCATACCATCATGATTCATAACGGTTCCATACCATCATGATTCATAACGGTTCCCATACCATCATGATTCACAACGGTTCCCATACCATCATGATTCACAACGGTTCCATACCATCATGATTCATAACGGTTCCCATACCATCATGATTCACAACGGTTCCTATACCATCATGATTCATAACGTTCCCATACCATCATGATTCATACGGTTCCCATACCATCATGATTCACACGGTTCCCATACCATCATGATTCATAACGGTTCCCATACCATCATGATTCATAACGGTTCCCGATACCATCATGATTCATAACGTTCCCATACCATCATGATTCATAACGGTTCCCATACCATCATGATTCAAACAGGTTCCCATACCATCATGATTCACAGTCGGTTCCCATACCATCATGATTCACAACGGTTCCCATACCATCATGATTCATAACGGTTCCCGATACCATCATGATTCACAACGGTTCCCATACCATCATGATTCACAACGGTTCCCATACCCATCATGATTCATAGCGGTTCCCATACCATCATGATTCACTAACGGTTCCCATACCATCATGATTCATAACGGTTCCCATACCATCATGATCATAACGGTTCCCATACCATCCATGATTCATAACGGTTCCCATACCATCATGATTCATAACGGTTCCCATACCATCATGATTCACAACGGTTCCCATACATCATGATTCACAACGGTTCCCATACCATCATGATTCATAACGGTTCCGATACCATCATGATTCATAACGGTTCCCATACCATCATGATTCACAACGGTTCCCATACCATCATGATCATAACGGTTCCGATACCATCATGATTCATAACGGTTCCCATACCATCATGATTCATAACGGTTCCCATACCATCATGATTCATTAACGGTTCCCATACCACATGATTCACAACGGTTCCCATACCATCATGATTCACAACGGTTCCCATACCATCATGATTCATACGGTTCCCATACCTCATGATTCATAACGGTTCCAATCATGATTCACAACGGTTCCCATACCATCATGATTCATAACGGTTCCCATACCATCATGATTCACAACGGTTCCCATACCATCATGATTCACAACGGTTCCCATACCATCATGATTCATAACGGTTCCCATACCATCATGATTCACAACGGTTCCCATACCATCATGATTCATAACGGTTCCCATACCATCATGATTCATAACGGTTCCCATACCATCATGATTCACAACGGTTCCCATACCATCATGATTCACAACGGTTCCCATACCATCATGATTCATAACGGTTCCCATACCATCATGATTCATAACGGTTCCCATACCATCATGATTCATAACGGTTCCCATACCATCATGATTCACAACGGTTCCCATACCATCATGATTCACAACGGTTCCCATACCATCATGATTCATAACGGTTCCCATACCATCATGATTCACAACGGTTCCCATACCATCATGATTCATAACGGTTCCCATACCATCATGATTCATAACGGTTCCGATACCATCATGATTCATAACGGTTCCGATACCATCATGATTCACAACGGTTCCCATACCATCATGATTCACAACGGTTCCCATACCATCATGATTCATAACGGTTCCCATACCATCATGATTCACAACGGTTCCCATACCATCATGATTCATAACGGTTCCCATACCATCATGATTCATAACGGTTCCCATACCATCATGATTCATAACGGTTCCCATACCATCATGATTCATAACGGTTCCCATACCATCATGATTCATAACGGTTCCGATACCATCATGATTCATAACGGTTCCCATGCCATCATGATTCACAACGGTTCCGATACCATCATGATTCGAATACGAGAGCCGTGACCTCGGTAGTGGACCCTCAACATTTTAGTCAGAGAATGTACAACATACAGGTGGCTCCCTCACTGTAGACGTCAGTCATCATACATTACTGGTTGTCTGGTACAACATACAGGTGGCTCCGTCACTGTAGACGTCAGTCACCATACATTACTGGTTGTCTGGTACAACATACAGATGGCTCCGTCACTGTAGACACTGTAGATTCTTTAGGTTTAACCATAAACCTTAACTAAAGTAATATGGCAACATGAACAAATTTTACGACTGAAATATCAGAGACGATCGAAATTAAGAGTGAATGAGAGCGATATAAACACAGTTTAAAAGGACAAAGTATTAATGGCAGCCAGGGAATAAGAGGCCGCCCAGCTAAATTTAAAAGTTCGCGTTCAGTGGCAGAGTTAAATTAATTGTACAAACTCCCATTGCTCTGGTGGAATTTAAAGGTCATGTGTACCTCTACAGTCAGAATTTAAAGGTTCATATTAAAGTGCAGAATTCCAAGAAAATCGTTAAAATAATTCACTTTAAAATTCTTTGGTTATGTGAAGCATTTCATACAACAGCTGCAATATGACGGTGTGTAAAAGTTCACTGTTGCATGGTAGTATTAATGTGTTTAATTGACGAGGTTGATTAACCTAACCTAACCTAACCTAACCCAACCTAACCTAATGACGTATGTAAAAGGACTTTGTTGACATAATGCAGCTGGAAGATTTACGTTCAAATGATCATGTTTAAATGTTCGTTAATGAATGAGGGTGTTAAATGGATGAATTTTAGGTTCGCGTTTCATGGAGTCGTTTTGAAACAATTTGTTAAAATGTCAGAGTTTAAATGATCATATGTACAAGGTTGGCCAGATGGCGGGAGTGTGTAGACACAGCCATAATCATCCGATGATTGCATTTAGAAACTGACAGATGTAATATAGCAAGAAATGTGAACAAAACAGTGAGTTGGTGACATGTTTCATATATTTGTGATACAACTCTGAAGATAGTTCGTAGATCCTTAAGGGGGATGAATGATGAATAAATGGTGAGAAAATGTGCAAAAACGGGGCTAAGTATTTCAGTCCAAACTAGAATTCTTTTGTTCACTTCTTCGACATTGATCTCAGGACATTTCAATGGCTGAGATTTACATGATACAGAAAACCATCGAACAGGGACGATAGACAGATAAAAGGTTATATAAACAGGCAAACTGATAGATGTAGGTGCAATCAGAGTCGCCTATGATTTCCTTCACAGCGAATGAGATGATAAATGGGCGAGGCTATAACCATCGTCTATGATTATTGTAAATGACTAATAATGATTAATCTTTATTGTTTTTGTGCGACTGCTGTTAGCCTTTGAAGGTTAATGTTCCCTCAAAGTTGCCCGGACCCTACCACTAGGAGGTCAGCAGTTCGACTTAGGGT
>NW_027265359.1:10000-17468 GCF_036320965.1 Panulirus ornatus
GTCGTTAAGCACATTGTGCACATTACAGATACACTGAAATATGTTCCAGTAATCACAAGTTACAGTGTATGTGGCAGGTCAGGAGGCCAGGCTCGGCTGTGTCTATATAACATGGTCAAGATTCACAATAATCTTTTAGTAACTGTACATATCTTGTGGTATCCATTAGTATTTGGTCCAGACGGAGATCTTAACTTTAAATTCAGAGAAATAATATAAAACGTACGTATGCACTTGTAGATATATCTATATGCATGTAAATGAGGCAGATGAATGTGTTATGTACTTAAAATGTGACTGAAAGCTTAAAGGTTCCGGTAAGAAATATAACTACTATTGTGATGAATGATTTTTAATTAATAAATATGTATTGTGCAGCATTATGTGGCTGTTACAAAGCCAAGATCTTTAAGCCAAAATCCGTAAAGGTCTGGAAGAAGTGATGAAAGGCGTTGAGAATATATATATTCATGATTACAAAACACAGACTCTGTTCTCCTCTTAGTTCTAAAAGATGACCCAACACAAGACGACTACTTTAAGATCAAAGTTTTTAGACATTTAACAAATTATTCACTATTACGTCCCTTTTCTCTCAGCATCATTTTTCAGGTTTACTTCTAACAAATGCGACGTACATAATATGATCATTCAGTATAGATATTTCATGAATGATCTTCAACAACGTGTTGTATAACTCTGTTGTTGACATTATTTCGTGTAATGGATCAAACATTATAAAGTTGTGTCCATCCACACAGGTGTTACACGTCCTAAGCAGAGATGTTTCCTAGATATGTTATCTATAGATATTTGTACAATATTCCCCTGTTGGGCCATACTTAATACTTTCGTATTAAAGTTTATCAGTTGTGAGTGATCAAGCATTACAAAGGTGTGTCCATTGCCACAGGTGCTACTGATCCCAGGTAAAGGTATTTGAACATCTTTGTTTCCTTAAACATCATAGTTATGTATGTTTCATCCCTGATTCCAGCCTTACAATCAAAATTTATGTTTCTTTTATCCTCCTTATCCTTATCATATAATTAGTCAGTTGAAGTGCAGAACACGCTTTTGAGCTCAGCCACTTTACTGTGTTTGTCAAATGATACCATTGAAATGGTGTTACCGGACTCCAACTGTAAGTAGTTACACCTGGAGTGACAAGTCACCATCGGCAAGGCAAGTAATCCACGAGTAACTGAATTTGTCTTGGCTGTGACTTGCCCTTCCATTATTTACATATATTAACATGTGACAGTAAGAATCAAAAGCCAGAGGAGGAGGAGCAGTACACATTGCTCATGATGTTTATGTATTGGCTTTACATCTTGACTACGTCTTTCTCCTTCCTTGATAGTTCTATTTCTAAATCTTATGATGATCCTCTAATTTGCCTGCTATGTGCACACTGTACATCATTATGCGTATACCTACAGTGAACATCACTGGCCATTGTACACTCTACAACGAGACGCTGGTCATCTTTCTGCAGTCGTCTTGCGTCATCGCACCAGTTGATAATGTTGGCTGATTTTGCCATCGTGAAATTGTTTTTAGTCACCAATGTCTCTTATAGATATCAAATATCAGGAAAATCTATCAAACTCGTAGACATAGTTTTAATGCATTGGAAAAAAATCGGATATAATTTTCAAAGATTTTCCCAAAGAGAAGTACAGAACAAGACAGATTACATTTATCATATCACATATCAGTTCACCAGCTAGATATACCATTATAACATATTATGAAACTAATATTTGTCCTGATTCATGTACAAGGACCATCTTCTACACATGACCAATATTTCACAACCATCACAAAATGATTCACTGATAAAGCCAGTGTATGTAATGTCCTTCCTTTTCCTCAGCTCATTAGGCATTTTCCGTGACCCAACCTATATGTTATTTGTCCCCTCATTTGTGACCTTGTAGTTGTTGTACGGTGGAGTAATGCTTGACTTGCTATACTGACGGACAGACACACTGACACAAGCCATGTTGTAGTTGTTGTACGGTGGAGTAATGCTTGACTTGCTATACTGACGGACAGACACACTGACACAAGCCATTATTCGCTAAATTGACAAAAATGAAGAGATAAATTTCTTGAAAGATATGTGAAGTTTAATGATACATCGACTTATGTACATTTTAGGAATCATTTACAAATTCAAAGCATAAAATTCATATGATGGTAAAGTGTGTTTAGATAAATTTCTAACTCTTAATGTTCTTATCAGTTCAGTGCAAGGAAAAAAAATCATGACAAATAAAGGCAGATAACAGTGTGTCATAAGACCAGAGCCCCTGCCAAGCTGGGACTTGGCCAAACATAAACAACCACTTTCTTATAGACGATTAGTCAAGGTTCTGGGTCGAGCACCAGGATCTATTGACCTCCGACATAATATATTTTCTCTGATCCTTCATCATCACCACCACACTCCCGGCACCCATCAATAAACCCTTCCCAAATTCCTCACTTCCTTATAAACTCGTCCCTGTAGTCAACAATTAAGAAACCTAAACCGACCAAAAAGCATTACGTTGTTCAACAATGTAAACCCCAGCTAGGGTGAGCCTTAGACACTCTTACGGTATATTGTGATGGACGAAGGATTTACTCACCGAGAAATGAATTACACATTTACTTGTTCTAAGAACCTATCACTGATTACCATAGAATACAGATGGTAAAAGTGTATTTTCCTTGAGGTTTTCTATTGAAAATATACGAAATATTTTATTTAAACTAATTATCTCATACGATAATGAATAAACTCATAACTTTTCTGGAGCACAGGGTACAGTAATGTATGTAACGTGAAACCGGTAGAATTAACATATCTAACATAAAGATTTCGATTTTGCAGATAACATAAATGTTTTACATGTAGAAATCATTAATATCTTCAACAACGTAAACATAATACCATCAAATTTTATATTACAAGTTTTTTATCCGGGTTTTACGCATTAAAAAGATTTTCCCTACAGAAAAGTAATGTAGTTATTATCAGCACAAGGTTTAGAAGGTCTTAAACAAGTTATGAGTTTATATTCTTCAAAACTTTAGTACGATCCAATAATTATACTTTGAAAAATAGACTTGTTTATTTTGCTGTGATGAACATTAATGAAAAAATGTTCGACGTTTTCCTTAAAAATTTTCAATATGAATTGAAATAAATACGTTTTAGAGGAAATGTATATCAATATCAACAAGACACAATCAAAATTGACGAACTTAATTCAATCAAGTGACAAGTAAATAGTATAATATATGAATTTTAACAACCTTATTAATATCACAAAACCAAATATGTTGCCCAAATTTTTCAAAGCATCAAAAGTAATAAAAGAAGCTGTCCAGAGGTGACTTGTTACTCCCGGCGTAAATACTTACAGGCAGAATCCGGTAACACCTCTTGAATAGCATGTGGAAGACAGAGTAGAGTGGCTAGGCTCAGAAGCATGTTCTCCACTTCAACTGACTAATGATATGTTAAGACAACACAAACCACATACATCGATTGTGAGGATGGAATTAGGGATGAAACATCTATAACTAGAAAGGTTAAAGATACAAAGATGATGAAATACCTTTACCTGGGATCAGTAGCACCTGTGGTAATGGACACACCTTTGTAATGCTTGATCACTTACAACTGATCAACTTTGATACGAAAGTCTTAGGTATTGTCCCTCAGGAAAACTTTTTATAAATATTTATAAAACACATATATATGTTAGATATACACTATCTCTAGAATATATCTTTACCTGGGACGTGTAACACTTGTGTGGATAGACACAACTTTGTAATGCATGATCCATTACACGAAATGAACTTCACTACGAAGAGTTATACAACGCGACGTTGGATAACATTAATCAAATACCTATACAGAATTTTTATGTTAGATAAGAGGCATTTATTAGAAGTGAACATAAGAAATGATGATGAAAGAAAAGGGACATAGATGTAAATATTTTGTTAAAAGATGAAATACTAGCTCTTTGTTCTTTTTTTTTCAGATACCCAGAAGAAAATATATTCTATAGTTTACTTATGTATATGTTTGTGTTTTTCACAACTATTTAAACTTTAATGTTCTAGGATTCTGGCTGAAAGAACTTGGTTCTGAACAACTATCATAATGCAACACAATACACATTTATCATAAACAAATTATTTATCACAGTAACCATTATGTTTGTACCTGATTCTTTACGTCCTCATGTAAGACACACGCACACTACCATTAACTTTTCATTAGCCATTTGTTATTATCATTTTACTGTGAGTTACATAGAGTTAGATGCACATTCCCACAGGCTCACTGTTCCCACGGGCTACTGTTAATCAGGATGTTTGAACACGTAAGAGCTGATCTGTTATTTGAACACGTTGTTGAATGGGTGATGACGGACTCCCATACAACCCCTGCCAGTGTGACCTGAGGGGACACACTGGCCAGCATCGTCACACTGTTCACTAGAGTGTGTCGTAGTGTGTCATAAGACTATAGCCCAGAGTACTACAGATGGATGTACACGTTTTGTTGTAATAAATCTACAAAGGCCGCCTGATCTTCATTGAGTACCACAGACGAAGAAGACCTGATTTCCTTCCTCTCAACTCAACCTTACAAATGGTGGCTGCGAAGTAAGAATCCACGTGACCACAGACGACCGTCACATCTGCTTCATATTTCTACGTCTGGTGTTGCCAGCAGTCATACAAGCCTACCTGACACAGTCTTGGCGCTCGCTCTAGTGGACGTTAAGGGCAGAACCCCATGGCCAGCTGCGTTCTCCATCACCCGTACCTCAATGCAGTGAAGATACGTCTTTATTGCATTGCTGACACTGTGTCGCTTGCAAGGGCATCAAGACAGCGCCACCGCCGGGGAGTGTTGTCATCACATCCAGACGTCTCAAGCAAGGTCAGCCATCCTGCCAACACCAACGTGGAGGTCATCTTGTCAACCGCTTCAGAGACGCGTCATCATCAGCCGTGTCGACATCCCAGACGTCAGCATCGCGTGGTCCAGCCCTTGTCGCTCACTCAACTCTCCTGCTAGCGAGTCGCTACTCTGCACACGTCTCCACCTTGCTACACCCAGCCAGCCGCTACTCTGCACACATCACCTCGCTACACCCAGCCAACCGCTACTCTGCACACGTCTCCACCTCGCTATGCTACACCCAAGACATCTTCGTGAGCGAATCTTCCATTCAGATAAGAACTGTGTCAAAATGGTTCACTCTGTGAGGTATGCTCCTTTTGTGTGTTACTACTATACGTTTCAGCGGCGGACAAACGCTGTTTTTCGCAAATATCTCGTAAACGATTCATTGTATCATTATGATATTTCAGCACAATATCTTTAACACCTGGGCCAGATGTATGGCTGACATACCACATTGCTATATGTGTTATGTGAGGAGTTTAATCGTGAACAAAATACAAAGCCGAGTAGTCATATTGACGCTTTCGAAGGAAAGTGTCCCCCCGCCCCCCAACACCCTCCCAATTCCTCCCCTTCTCGCCCTCGTTATCTCTCCTTTTCTCCCCCTAACTCCTCATCACCCAACCTTGTGTCTCTCCCTATTTTCCCATAACTTTAGTATATAATTATAATAGAATGTTATGTAGGTGTATATGTATTGGTATGATTATCAACTAACAGTATGGTACAATATTATAGACGCAAGACGTATTTCACGTTGATAATTACTGTAAAACAGCACATTTACATACATGTAGTATGTAGAAGGTCGAATTTACAGTCCTTATGGTCAACCAAGTGAACACGATGTACTGCCATTACCTGTGGTCTGGACCTTCTAGGAAATGTTACTGTTGTTATTAGTACATACTGTGTACCTACCCATCATAAACTGTTAACCTGGTACAGTTAATATATATAGTCAGTTTGTTGACTGGTCTCTCTCATATTTATATTATAACGAAATTATAATCTGCATATATCTTCGCCCTCTATACATATATATATTATGCCTAATAGTCATTACTATATATATATATATATATATATATATATACATATATATATATATATATATATATATATATATATATATATATATATATATATATATATATATATATATATATATATATATATACATATAAATATAGATATAGATATAGATATATGAAAGCCGGCAAGGCAGCAGGTTTGGATGGTATTGCAGTGGAATTTATTAAAAAAGGGGGTGACTGTACTATTGACTGGTTGGTAAGGTTATTTAATGTATGTATGACTCATGGTGAGGTGCCTGAGGATTGGCGGAATGCGTGCATAGTGCCATTGTACAAAGGCAAAGGGGATAAGAGTGAATGCTCAAATTACAGAGGTATAAGTTTGTTGAGTATTCCTGGTGAATTATATGGGAGGGTATTGATTGAGAGGGTGAAGGTATATACAGAGCATCAGATTGGGGAAGAGCAGTGTGGTTTCAAAAGTGGTAGAGGATGTGTGGATCAGGTGTTTGCTTTGAAGAATGTATGTGAGAACTACTTAGAAAAGCAAATGGATTTGTATGTAGCTTTTATGGATCTGGAGAGGGCATATGATAGAGTTGATAGAGATGCTCTTTGGAAGGTATTAAGAATATATGGTGTGGGAGGAAAGTTGTTAGAAGCAGTGAAAAGTTTTTTATCGAGGATGTAAGGCATGTGTACGTGTAGGAAGAGAGGAAAGTGATTGGTTCTCAGTGAATGTAGGATTGCGGCAGGGGTGTGTGAAGTCTCCATGGTTGTTTAATTTGTTTATGGATGGGGTTGTTAGGGAGGTAAATGCAAGAGTTTTGGAAAGAGGGGCAAGTATGAAGTCTGTTGGGGATGAGAGAGCTTGGGAAGTGAGTCAGTTGTTGTTCGCTGATGATACAGCGCTGGTGGCTGATTCATGTGAGAAACTGCAGAAGCTGGGGACTGAGTTTGGTAAAGTGTATGGAAGAAGAAAGTTAAGAGTAAATGTGAATAAGAGCAAGGTTATTAGGTACAGTAGGGTTGAGGGTCAAGTCAATTGGGAGGTGAGTTTGAATGGAGAAAAACTGGAGGAAGTGAAGTGTTTTAGATATCTGGGAGTGGATCTGGCAGCGGATGGAACCATGGAAGCGGAAGTGGATCATAGGGTGGGGGAGGGGGCGAAATTTCTGGGGGCCTTGAAGAATGTGTGGAAGTCGAGAACATTATCTCGGAAAGCAAAAATGGGTATGTTTGAAGGAATAGTGGTCCAACAATGTTGTATGGTTGCGAGGCGTGGGCTATGGATAGAGTAGTGCGCAGGAGGATGGATGTGCTGGAAATGAGATGTTTGAGGACAATGTGTGGTGTGAGGTGATTTGATCGAGTAAGTAACGTAAGGGTAAGAGAGATGTGTGGAAATAAAAAGAGCGTGGTTGAGAGAGCAGAAGAGGGTGTT
>NW_027265360.1:0-16125 GCF_036320965.1 Panulirus ornatus
ATATATATATATTTTTTTTTTTTTTTTTTTTTTATAATTTGTCGCTGTCTCCCGCGTTTGCGAGGTAGCGCAAGGAAACAGACGAAAGAAATGGCCCAACCCACCCCCATACACATGTATATACATACGTCCACACACGCAAATATACATAACTACACAGCTTTCCATGGTTTACCCCAGACGCTTCACATGCCTTGATTCAATCCACTGACAGCACGTCAACCCCGTTATACCACATCGATCCAATTCACTATATTCCTTGCCCTCCTTTCACCCTCCTGCATGTTCAGGCCCCGATCACACAAAATCTTTTTCACTCCATCTTTCCACCTCCAATTTGGTCTCCCACTTCTCGTTCCCTCCACCTCCGACACATATACCCTCTTGGTCAATCTTTCCTCACTCATTCTTTCCATGTGCCCAAACCATTTCAAAACACCATCTTCTGCTCTCTCAACCACGCTCTTTTTATTTCCACACATCTCTCTTACACTTACGTTACTTACTAGATCAAACCACCTCACACCACACATTGTCCTGAAACATATCATTTCCAGCACATCCATCCTCCTGCGCACAACTCTATCCATAGCCTACGCCTCGTAACCATACAACATTGTTGGAACCACTATTCCTTCAAACATACCCATTTTTGCTTTCCGAGATAATGTTCTCGACTTCCACACATTCTTCAAGGCTTCCAGGATTTTCGACGCCTCCCCCACCTATGATCCAATTCCGTTTCCATGGTTCCATCCGTTGCCAGATCCACTCCCAGATATCTAAAACACTTTACTTCCTCCAATGTACACATATATATACACACACAGATATATACATATATACACAAGTACATAATTCATACTGCCCGCCTTTATTTATACCCATCGCCACCCCGCCGCACATGGAATAACAACCACCTCTCCTCTCAATTGTGCGAGGTAGCGCTGGTTAAAGACAACAAAAGCCCCATTCGTTCACACTCATTCTCTAGCTGTCATGTAATAATGCATCGAAACCACAGCTCCCTTTCCACATCCAGGCCCCACAGAACTTTCCATGGTTTACCCCAGACGCTTCACATGCCCTTTTTAAATCCATTGACAGCACGTCAACCCCGATATACCACATCGTTCTAATTCCATCTATTCCTTGCTCGCCTTTCACCCTCCTGCATGCTCAGGCCCCGATCACTCAAAATCTTTTTCACTCCATCTTTCCACCTCCAATTTGGTCTCCCACTTCACCTCGTTCCCTACACCTCTGACACATATATCCTCTTGGTCAATCTTTCCTCACTCATTCTCTCCATGTGACTAAACCATTTCAAGACACCCGTTTCTGCTCTCTCAACCACACTCTTTTTATTTCCACACATCTCTCTTACCCTGACATTACTTACTCGATCAAACCACCTCACACCACATATTGTCCTCAAACATCTCATTTCCAGCACATCCATCCTCCTCCGCACAACTCTGTCAATAGCCCTCGCCTCGCAGCCATACAACATTGCTGGAACCACTATTCCATCAAACATATCCATTTTTGCTTTCCGAGATAATGTTCTCGACTTCCAAACATTCTTCAAGGCTCCCAGAATTTTTGCCCCCTCCCCCACTCTATGATTTACTTCCGCTTCCATGGTTCCATCCACTGCCAAATCCACTTCCAGGCATCTAAAAGACTTTACTTCCTCCATGTTTTCTCTATTCAAACTTACCTCCCAATTGACTTGACCATCAACCATACTGTGCCTAATAACCTTGCTCTTATTCACATTTACTCTTTACTTTCTTCTCGCACACACTTCACCAAACTCATTCATCAGCTTCTTCTGTTTCTCACATGAATGAGCCACCAGCGCTGTATCGTCAGCGAACAATAACTGACTCACTTCCCAAGCTTTCTCATCCACAACAGACTGCATACTAGCCCCTCTTTCCAAAACTCTTGCATTCACCTCCCTAACAACCCCATCCATAAACAAATTAACCTACCATGGAGACATTACACACCCCTGCCGCAAATCTACATTCAGTGGGAACCAATCACTTTCCTCTCTTCCTACAAGTACACATGCCTTATATTCTCGATAAAAACTTTTCACTGCTTCTATCAACTTGCCTCCCACACCATATATTCTTAATACCTTCCACAGAGCATCTCTATCAATTCTACCATATGCCTTCTTCAGACCCATAAATGCTACACACAAATCCATTTGCTTTTCTATGTATTTCTCACATACATTCTTCAAAAAAAAACACCTGATCCACACATCCTCTACCTCTTCTGAAACCAGGCTGCTCTTTTCCAATCTGATGCTCTGTACATGCCTTCACCCTCTCAATCAATACCCTCCCATACAATATATCAGGAATACTCAACAAACTTATACCTCTGTAATTTGAGCACTCACTCTTATCCCCTTTGCCTTTGTACAATGGCACTATGCAAGCATTCCGCCAATCCTCAGGCACCTCACCATTAATCATACATACATTAAATAACCTTACCAGCCAGTCAACAATACAGTCAGCCCCCTTTTTTAATAGACTCTACTGCAATACCATCCAAAGCTTCTGCCTTGCCGGCTTTCATCTTCTGCAAAGCTTTTACTACCTCTTCTCTGTTTACCAAATAATTTTTCCTAACCCTCTCACTTTGAACACCACATCAACTAAAACACCCTGTATCTGCCACTCTATCATCAAACACATTCAACAAACCTTCAAAATCCTCACTCCATCTCCTTCTCACATCACCACTACTTGTTATCACTTCCCCATTAGCCCCCTTCACTGAATTTACCATTTGCTCCCTTGTCTTACGCACTTTATTTACCTCCTTCCAAAACATCTTTTTATTCTCCCTAAAATTCAATGATACTTTCCCACCCCAACTCTCATTTGTCCTCTTTTTCACCTCTTGCACCTTTCTCTTGACCTCATGCCTATTTCTTTTATACACCTCCACTCATTTGCATTTTTTCCATGCAAAAATCGTCCAAATGCCTCTCTCTTCTCTTTCACTAATATTCTTAGTTCTTCATCCCACCTCTCACTACCCTTTCTAATCAACCCACCTCCCACGCTTCTCATGCCAGAAGCATCTGTTACGCAAGCCATTACTGCTTCCCTATATGCATACCATTCCTCCCCCACTCCCCTTACCTTATATATATTGGAGAGGATCACAATTCTGCGCGTGATCAAGATATTCCTAAGAGTCCAAGGGGAAAATGAAACACGAAAAGTTCCCAAGTGCACTTTCGTGTAATAATCACATCATCAAGGGAGACACAAGAGAGAAATATAACAGTCAGTTGATATACATCGAAGAGACGAAGCTAGGATGCCATTTGGTAAACATGTGATTGTCCAAAACATACAACAAGCGTTGATAAACTTATCATTTTACAAATCTTATCAACAAAAAAGTTACCTAATTTGTATAGACCATCACTAATATTGAGATTATAATTCTTTGTGTATTTAATAATAGAAGTTTCAATGATATTTCTCTTGGCAATAGAGTTAGAGTTAATAACTGAGATGGCATTACTCCAGTCTGTACAATGATCATAGTTTTTTACATGATTAAACAAGGCATTTGATTCTTGTCCCGTTCTTATACTATATTTTTGTTGCTTAAGTCTAACAGAAAGATCCTTACAAGTCTGACCAACATGAAATTTATTATAGTTTCCAGAAGGCACTTTATAGATTCATCCAAGAGAATTTTCTGGTGAATTCCTGATTAAGATATTCTTTATAGTATTATTGTTGCTAAAGGCAGCATTTACATTAAAGGATTTAAGCCACATGGGAAGCAAAGTGAAATTATTATTAAAAGGGAGAACTAAAAGATTCTTGGTGTCAATGGGAGGTTTGGGCTTCACTCTATAAAATGATTTCTTTGCTAACTTAAGGGATTTATCAATGAAAGATCTAGGGTACATTGACTTTGATCCAATAGAATATATCTTCTCAAAGTCATCATCAATAAACTCTGGGCTGCAAATACGTAATGCCCTAAGGAACATAGATTGAAAAGATGATAATTTAACTCTGTCATGTTGAGATGAGTAATAATGGATATATGAGCATACATTGGTGGGTTTTCTGTATATGCTAAATTTAAACTTGTTTCCTTGTCTATAGATCATGCAATCTAAAAATGGTAACGTACCATTCTTTTCATTTTCTACAGTAAATTTGATGGAAGGTACTAAATTGTTAAGTAAGGGGAGAAATATTTGTAAAATTTCATTTGTTGGCCAAGCACAAAGAACAACATCTACATACCTAAACCAAATTGCATTAGAAGGTCAGATATCCTTTAGTAATTTTGTTTCAAAAAATTCCATATAAAGATTACTAAGTACAGGTGAAAGAGGGTTACCCATTGCCATACCAAATTTTTGAGCAATTACTTATTAGTGATGGTCTATACAAATTAGGTAACTTTATTGTTGATAAGATTTGTAAAATGATAAGTTTATGGACGCTCGTTGTATGTTTTGGACAATCATATGTTTACCAAATGGCGTTCTAGCTTCGTCTCTTCGATGTGTATCACCTGACTGTTATATTTCTCTCTTGTGTCTCCCCTGATGATGTGATTATTACACAAAAGTGCACTTGGGAACTTTTTGTGTTTCATTTCCCCGTGGACTCATAGGAATATATATATATATATATATATATATATATGATATTTGTTGTGTTAGGCATGTTGGTAGAAGCAGAGAAAAGTTTATATCGAAAATGTAAGGTATGTGTACGAGTAGGAAGAGGGGAAAGTTACTTGTTCTTAGTGAAAATCGGTTTGCGGACGGGGTGCGTGATGTCTCCATGGTTGTTTAATTTGTTTATGGATGGCGTTGTTAGGGAGATGAATGAAAGAGATTTGGAGAGAGGAGCAAGTATGCAATCTGTTGTTGATGAGAGGGTTGGGAAGTTTGTCAGTTGTTGTTCGCTGATGATACAGCGCTGGTGGCTCATTCAGGTGAGAAACTGCAGAAGCTGGTGTCTGAGTTTGGTAAAGTTTGTGAAAGAAGAAAACTGATAGTAAATGTGAATAAGAGCAAGGTTACTATGTACAGCAGGCTTGAGGGACAAGTCAATTGGGCGGCAAGTTTGAATGGAGATTAACTGGAGGAAGTGAAGTGTTTTAGATATCTGGAAGTGGATTTGGCAGCAAATAGAAGCATGGAAGCGGAAGTGGGTCACAGGGTGGGGGAGGGGCGAAAGTTGTCGGGGTGTTGAAGATTGTGTGGATGGCGAGAACATTATATCGGAAAGCAAAAATGGATATGTTTGAAGGAATAGTTGTTCCAACAATGTTATATGGATGCAAGGCGTGGGCTATAGATAAAGTTGTACGTAGGAGGGTGGATGTGCTGGAAATCAGATGTTTGATTACAATATATGGTGTGAGGTGGTTTGATCGAGTAAGTAATGAAAGGGTAAGAGAGATGTATGGTAATGAAAAGGGTGTGATTGTGAGAGGGGTGCCATTCCATGTGTAGCCGGGAGGCGACTGGAATGAATAAAGGGAGAAAGTATGAATTATGTATATATGTATATATGTGTATGTGTGTGTATGTATACGTTGAAATACATAGGTATGTTAATGTGCGTGTGTGGATGTATATGTGGGTGTGTTGGGCCATTCTTTCGTCTGTTTCCTTGCGCTACCTCGCTAGTGCGGGAGACAGCGAGAAAGTATAATACATAAATAAATGAATAACTTTACATTTCGAGAGCAGCTTGAATAGTTGCAACTCTTAGCTGATAACGTTTGCATTACTTAGAATCTTTAATAAAAGTAGGTCAGGATATAAATTTCAGTAATGAATATCTGATACCGTTGGGTGTTTCCGTAAACTCAAGACTAAAGTTGAGAACACGTGCGACAGCTCTGACTATAGCAACATCCAGGCCATAGTGTAGCAACACTGTCCCATTCTGTGCACGGTGGAGGAAGTTATACGGCCCATAGTTGAAATGCGACGCCTGTGGATGAGAGAAATGAAGCTCACTAGTTGGTTTGCCCTAAATTCTACGCGCGCACTCCCTCACGCAATATTATCTTGCGTAATTTGCTAGTTATATGGATTTATGTGTCTTAATAGCTTTAGAGTTCTACTAAGTATGGAATCTTGGATGACAAAGATATACCTTGAACACCCCGTCCCTGCTCAGTTGATTCTGATTAATGTTATTACCAACATAATTTGATTAAATTGATCACAGCCTTGGAGGTTTCAAACCAATTCTATCTGTTGTCAACCTACCTTAAGGACAGTGCCTTGTAAGTCAGACACCTTATCAGGGAAGAGGTCTAACTGGCGGGTGAACCTGTGGCGGTACCAGGTGTTGATAAGCCTCACTCCTGGACCCCAGTACAATTGGTTCATGTACAGCGTCCACTCCCCCTCGGTGACAGACTGTGAGATAGATCATAAGATACGTGACACCTAGGGCATGTGCAAAACTAATCTTCCTCGGCAGAAAACTGTGGAAGAATATAGAAATGATAATGAATCGGTTTATGAAAAGAACAATCATCCCTAGGCACTATAACCGTGAATACTTCCAATAGCAAAATTTCCACACAAACAGCAAAAGCCAGTAGTTTTCCGTGTCCTATAATATACAACACATTTACTTTGCTGCAAATGAAATTAAGATATATATTATATTATACTTTGTCGCTGTCTCCCGCGTTTGCGAGGTAGCGTAAGGAAACAGACGAAAGAAATGGCCCCCCCCCCATACACATGTATATACATACGTCCACACACGCAAATATACATACCTACACAGCTTTCCATGGTTTACCCCAGACGCTTCACATGCCTTGATTCAATCCACTAACAGCACGTCAACCCCGGTATACCACATCGCTCCAATTCACTCTATTCCTTGCCCTCCTTTCACCCTCCTGCATGTTCAGGCCCCGATCACACAAAATCTTTTTCACTCCATCTTTCCACCTCCAATTTGGCCTCCCTCTTCTCCTCGTTCCCTCCACCTCCGACACATATATCCTCTTGGTCAATCTTTCCTCACTCATTCTCTCCATGTGCCCAAACCACTTCAAAACACCCTCTTCTGCTCTCTCAACCACGCTCTTTTTATTTCCACACATCTCTCTTACCCTTACGTTACTCACACGATCAAACCACCTCACACCACACATTGTCCTCAAATATCTCATTTCCAGCACATCCATACTCCTGCGCAAAACTCTATCCATAGCCCACGCCTCGCAACCACACAACATTGTTGGAACCACTATTCCTTCAAACATACCCATTTTTGTTTCCGAGATAATGTTCTCGACTTCCACACATTCTTCAAGGCTCCCAGAATTTTCGCCCCCTCCCCCACCCTATGATCCACTTCCGCTTCCATGGTTCCATCCGCTGCCAGATCCACTCCTAGATATCTAAAACACTTCACTTCCTCCAGTTTTTCTCCATTGAAACTCACCTCCCAATTGACTTGACCCTCAACCCTACTGTACCTAATAACCTTGCTCTTATTCAAATTTACTCTTAACTTTCTTCTTCCACACACTTTACCAAACTCAGTCACCAGCTTCTGCAGTTTCTCACATGAATCAGCCACCAGCGCTGTATCATCAGCGAACAACAACTGACTCACTTCCCAAGCTCTCTCATCCCCAACAGATTTCATACTTGCCCCTCTTTCCAAAACTCTTGCATTTACCTCCCTAACACCCAATCCATAAACAAATTAAACAACCATGGAGACATCACACACCCCTGCCGCAAACCTACATTCACTGAGAACCAATCACTTTCCTCTCTTCCTACACGTACACATGCCTTACATCCTCGATAAAAACTTTTCACTGCTTCTAACAACTTGCCTCCCACACCATATATTCTTAATACCTTCCACAGAGCATCTCTATCAACTCTATCATATGCCTTCTCCAGATCCATAAATGCTACATACAAATCCATTTGCTTTTCTAAGTATTTCTCACATACATTCTTCAAAGCAAACACCTGATCCACACATCCTCTACCACTTCTGAAACCAGACTGCTCTTCCCCAATCTGATGCTCTGTACATGCCTTCACCCTGTCAATCAATACCCTCCCATATAATTTCCCAGGAATACTCAACAAACTTATACCTCTGTAATTTGAGCACTCACTCTTATCCCCTTTGCCTTTGTACAATGGCACTATGCACGCATTCCGCCAATCCTCAGGCACCTCACCATGAGTCATACATACATTAAATAACCTTACCAACCAGATAAGTCAACCAGGAGATGTATAAAAGAAAGAGACAGGAGGTCAAGAGAAAGGTGCAAGAGGTGAAAAAAAGGGCAAATGAGAGTTGGGGTGAGAGAGTATCATTAAATTTTAGGGAGAATAAAAAGATGTTCTGGAAGGAGGTAAATAAAGTGCTTAAGACAAGGGAGCAAATGGGAACTTCAGTGAAGGGCGCAAATGGGGAGGGTATAACAAGTAGTGGTGATGTGAGAAGGAGATGGAGTGAGTATTTTGAAGGTTTGTTGAATGTGTTTGATGATAGAGTGGCAGATATAGGGTGTTTTGGTCGAGGTGGTGTGCAAAGTGAGAGGGTTAGGGAAAATGATTTGCTAAACAGAGAAGAGGTAGTGAAAGCTTTGCGGAAGATGAAAGCCGGCAAGGCAGCAGGTTTGGATGGTATTGCAGTGGAATTTATTAAAAAAAAAGATATATATATATATATATATATATATATATATATATATATATATATATATATATATATATATATATATATATATATATATATATATATATATATATATATATATGTTTGTGTCGTAGAAAGCGACTAGAGGGGACGGGAGCGGGGGGCCAGAAATCCTCCCCTCCTTGTATTTTTTTTAACTTTCTAAAATGGGAAACAGAAGAAGGAGTCACGCGGGGAGTGCTCATCCTCCTCCAAGGCTCAGATTGGGGTGCCTAAATGTGTGTGGATGTAACCAAGATGTGAAAAAAGGAGAGATAGGTAGTATGTTTGAGGAAAGGAACCTGGATGTTTTGGCTCTGAGTGAAACGAAGCTCAAGGGTAAAGGGGAAGAGTGGTTTGGGAATGTCTTGGGAGTAAATTCAGGGGTTAGTGAGAGGACAAGAGCAAGGGAAGGAGTAGCAGTACTCCTGAAACAGGAGTTGTGGAAGTATGTGATAGAATGGAAGAAAGTAAATTCTCGATTAATATGCGTAAAACTGAAAGTTGATGGAGAGAGATGGGTGATTATTGGTGCATATGCACCTGGGCATGAGAAGAAAGATCATGAGACGCAAGTGTTTTGGGAGCAGCTGAATGAGTGTGTTAGTGGTTTTGATGCACGAGACCGGGTTATAGTGTTGGGTGATATTAATGCGAAGGTGAGTAATGTGGCAGTTGAGGGAATAATTGGTATCCATGGGGTGTTCAGTGTTGTAAATGGAAATGGTGAAGAGCTAGTAGATTTTTGTGCTAAAAAAGGACTGATGATTGGGAATACCTGGTTTAAAAAGATAGATATACATAAGTATACTTATGTAAGTAGGAGAGATGGCGAGAGAGCGTTATTGGATTACGTGTTAATTGAAAGGCGCGCGAAAGAGAGACTTTTGGATGTTAATGTGCTGAGAGGTGCAACTGGAGGGATGTCTGATCATTATCTTGTGGAGGCTAAGGTGAAGATTTGTATGGGTTTTCAGAAAAGAAGAGTGAATGTTGGGGTGAAGAGATTGGTGAGAGTAAGTGAGCTTGGGAAGGAGACTTGCGTGAGGAAGTACCAGGAGAGACTGAGTACAGAATGGAAAAAGGTGAGAACAATGGAAGTAAGGGGAGTGGGGGAGGAATGGGATGTATTTAGGGAATCAGTGATGGATTGCGCAAAAGATGCTTGTGGCATGAGAAGAGTGGGAGGTGGGTTGACTAGAAAGGGTAGTGAGTTGTGGGATGAAGAAGTAAGAGTATTAGTGAAAGAGAAGAGAGAGGCAATTGGACGATTTTTGCAGGGATAAAATGAAATTGAGTGGGAGACGTATTAAAGAAAGATACAGGAGGTCAAGAGAAAGGTGCAAGATGTGAAAAAAAGGGGAAATGAGAGTTGGGGTGAGAGAGTATCATTAAATTTTAGGGAGGATAAAAAGATGTTCTGGAAGGAGGTAGATAAAGTGCGTAAGACAAGGGAGCAAATGGGAACTTCAGTGAAGGGCGCAAGTGGGGAGGTGATAACAAGTAGTGGTGATGTGAGAAGGAGATGGAGTGAGTATTTTGAAGGTTTGTTGAATGTGTTTGATGATAGAGTGGCAGATATAGGGTGTTTTGGTCGAGGTGGTGTGCAAAGTGCGAGGGTTAGAGAAAATAATTTGGTAAAGAGAGAAGAGGTAGTAAAAGCTTTGCGGAAGATGAAAGCCGGCAAGGCAGCAGGTTTGGATGGTATTGCAGTGGAATTTATTAAAAAATTGGGTGACTGTATTGTTGACTGGTTGGTAAGGTTATTTAATGTATGTATGACTCATGGTGAGGTGCCTGAGGATTGGCGGAATGCGTGCATAGTGCCATTGTACAAAGGCAAAGGGGATAAGAGTGAGTGCTCAAATTACAGAGGTATAAGTTTGTTGAGTATTCCTGGCAAATTATATGGGAGGGTATTGATTGAGAGGGTGAATTCTGGGAGCCTTGAAGAATGTGTGGAAGTCGAGAACATTATCTCGGAAAGCAAAAATGGGTATGTTTGAAGGAATAGTGGTTCCAACAATGTTGTATGGTTGCGAGGCGTGGGCTATGGATAGAGTTGTGCGCAGGAGGATGGATGTGCTGGAAATGAGATGTTTGAGGACAATGTGATGTGTGAGGTGGTTTGATCGAGTAAGTAACGTAAGGGTAAGAGAGATGTGTGGAAATAAAAAGAGCGTGGTTGAGAGAGCAGAAGAGGGCGTTTTGAAATGGTTAGGGCACATGGAGAGAATGAGTGAGGAAAGATTGACCAAGAGGATATATGTGTCGGAGGTGGAGGGGACGAGGAGAAGAGGGAGACCAAAATGGAGGTGGAAAGATGGAGTGAAAAAGATTTTGTATGATCGGGGCCTGAACATGCAGGAGGGTGAAAAGAGGGCAAGGAATAGAGTGAATTGGAGCGATGTGGTATACCGGGGTTGACGTGCTGTCAGTGGATTGAATCAAGGCATGTGAAGCGTCTGGGGTAAACCATGGAAAGCTGTGTAGGTATGTATATTTGCGTGTGTGGACGTATGTATATACATGTGTATGGGGGTGGGTTGGGCCATTTCTTTCGTCTGTTTCCTTGCGCTACCTCGCAAACGCGGGAGACAGCGACAAAGCAAAAAAAAAAAAAAATATATATATATATATATATATATATATATATATATATATATATATATATATATTCTTTCACCCCTATCCCCAGGGATAATATATATATATATATATATATATATATATATATATATATATATATATATATATATATATATATATATATATATATATATATATATATATATATATATATATATATATATATATATATATATATATATATATATATATATATATATATATATATATATATATATATATATATATACATATACACACACATACACATACATACGCACATATACACACACACACACATACATATATATACATATGAAAAATGTAAGAAACAATTTAGAAAACTGAAACTTCTAGCTTGAAATGAAATGAAAAAATGAATGTCACAAAATGATTCAATCTCTGGCTATGGAAAAAGGAAATGTATAATTTATTTACACAAACGTCAATCGTAGTTCTCATCAATTTAACCACTGTATCAATAAGCTTCATTGTCTAAGCTACATTTTTTCCAATTTCACTATTTTCTTGTCAAAGCACCATGTTTGAAAACTATCACTCCAGTAACACAACTATAAACATTTACTTCCACCTTAAAAAAGTTCTGGGGAAGTCTGTCTCGATACACTGCGGGACACTCTACCACCTGGCGAGGTTTGTGTTGCAATGGTTCTTGATTCACAAACGTAGTAGCATCACTGGTGGGCCAAGGTAGTTCCGTTGGCGAGGAGGAGCTCATGAAACATGTCGGAAAGCATGCTACTGCAGGCAGGAGTGAAGGCTGATGCAAACTGGTATCGCTCTGAATGATATGATGGGGACGAGATGATCCTCTGACTCACGTCCTAGAGATCCGTCTTAAACTAACCCCCATCACAACCATTGCGGTGCTGCGGATTGGAGAGCAAGGCAGGGGTGGGGGGTTGGTATAACTTCACCCACCCTTCAGCCTCCAGTTTGATCCAATGCCTGTACCGTCTCTCGGGTGACCGACCACATCCCGGTCTGCGTGTCCAAACTCCTTGCAACGGCAGAAGAGGGAGTGACGGCTTCCCTGTTGTTACGTCTACCGATGGCTCCTACATGGTGCTAATCTCTGTTGTCTTGGTATAAGTTTGTTGAGTATTCCTGGTAAATTATATGGGAGAGTATTGATTGAGAGGGTGAAGGCATGTACAGAGCATCAGATTGGGGAAGAGCAATGTGATTTCAGAAGTGGTAGAGGATGTGTGGATCAGGTGTTTGCTTTGAAGAATGTATGTGAGAAATAATTAGAAAAGCAAATGGATTTGTATGAAGCATTTATGGATCTGGAGAAGGCATATGATAGAGTTGATAGAGATGCTCTGTGGAAGGTATTAAGAATATATGGTGTGGGAGGAAAGTTGTTAGAAGCAGTGAAAAGTTTTTATCGAGGATGTAAGGCATGTGTACGTGTAGGAAGAGAGGAGAGTGATTGGTTCTCAGTGAATGTAGATTTGCGGCAGGGGTGTGTGATGTCTCCATGGTTGTTTAATTTGTTTATGGATGGGGTTGTTAGGGAGGTGAATGCAAGAGTTTTGGAAAGTGGGGCAAGTATGAAGTCTGTTGGGGATGAGCGAGCTTGGGAACTAAGTCAGTTGTTGTTCCCTGATGATACAGCGCTGGTGGCTGATTCATGTGAGAAACTGCAGAAGCTGGTGACTGAGTTTGGTAAAATGTGTGAAAGAAGATAGTTAAGAGTAAATGTGAATAAGAGCAAGGTTATTAGGTACAGTAGGGTTGAGGGTCAAGTCAATTGGGAGGTGAGTTTGAATGGAGAAAAACTGGAGGAAGTGAAGTGTTTTAGATATCCGGGAGTGGATCTGGCAGCGGATGGAACCATGGAAGCGGAAGTGAATCATAGGGTGAGGGAGGGGGCGAAAATTCTGGGAGCCTTGAAGAATGTGTGGAAGTCGAGAACATTATCTCGGAAAGCAAAAATGGGTATGTTTGAAGGAATAGTGGTTCCAACAATGTTGTATGGTTGCGAGGCGTGGGCTATGGATAGAGTTGTGCGCAGGAGGATGGATGTGCTGGAAATGAGATGTTTGAGGACAATGTGATGTGTGAGGTGGTTTGATCGAGTAAGTAACGTAAGGGTAAGAGAGATGTGTGGAAATAAAAAGAGCGTGGTTGAGAGAGCAGAAGAGGGTGTTTTGAAATGGTTAGGGCACATGGAGAGAATGAGTGAGGAATGATTGACCAAGAGGATATATGTGTCGGAGGTGGAGGGGACGAGGAGAAGAGGGAGACCAAAATGGAGGTGGAAAGATGGAGTGAAAAAGATTTTGTGTGATCGGGGCCTGAACATGCAGGAGGGTGAAAAGAGGGCAAGGAATAGAGTGAATTGGAGCGATGTGGTATACCGGGGTTGACGTGCTGTCAGTGGATTGAATCAAGGCATGTGAAGCGTCTGGGGTAAACCATGGAAAGCTGTGTAGGTATGTATATTTGCGTGTGTGGACGTATGTATATACATGTGTATGGGGGTGGGTTGGGCCATTTCTTTCGTCTGTTTCCTTGCGCTACCTCGCAAACGCGGGAGACAGCGACAAAGCACAAAAAAATATATATATATATATATATATATATATATATATATATATATATATATATATATAAATATATATATATATATATATATATATATATATATATATATATATTTTTTTTTTTTTTTTTCATTATGTATTTAATTTTGCTTTGTCGCTGTCTCCCGCGTTAGCGAGGTAGCGCAAGGAAACAGACAAGAGAATGGCCCAACCCACTCACATACACATGTATATACATACGCGTACACACACGCAAATATGCATACCTGTACATCTCAATGTACACATATATATATACACACACAGACATATACATATATACACATATACATAATTCATACTGTCTGTATTTATTTAATCCCATCGCTACCTCGCCACACATAGAATAACAGCACCCTGCCCCCTCATGTGTGCGAGGTAGCGTTAAGAAAAGACAACAAAGTCCCAACACGTTCACACTCATTGTCTAGCTGTCATATAATAATGCACCGAAACCACAGCTCCCTTTCCACAGTCAGGCTCCACAGAACTTTCCATGGTTTACCCCAGACGCTTCACATGCCCTGGTTCAATCCATTGACAGCACGTCGACCCCGTGTATACAACATCGTTCCAATTCACTCTATTCCTTGCACGCCTTTCACCCTCCTGCATGTTCAGGCCACAATCACTCAAAATCTTTTTCACTCCATCTTTCCACCTCCAATTTGGTCTCCAACTTCTCCTAGTTACGTCCACCTCTGACAAATGCATCCTTTTGGTCAATCTTTCCTCACTCATTCTCTCCATTTGACCAAACCATTTCAAAACACCCTCTTCTGCTCTCTCAACCACACTCTTTTTATTTCCACACATCTCTCTTACCCTTACATTACTTACTCGATCAAACCACCTCACACCACATATTGTCCTCAAACATCTCATTTCCAGCACATCCACCCTCCTTCGCACAACTCTATCCATAGCCCAGGCCTCGCAACCATACAACATTGTTGGAACAACTATTCCTTCAAACATACCCATTTTTGCTTTCCGAGATAATGTTCTCGACTTCCAAACATTCTTCAAGGCTTTCAGAATTTTCGGCCACTCCATTACCCTATGTTTCACTTCCGCTTCCATGGTTCCATCCACTGCCAGATCCACTCCCAGATATCTAAAACACTTTACTTCATCCAGTTTTTCACCATTCAAACTTACCATCCACTTGACTTGACCCTTTACCCTACTGTACCTAATTACCTTACTCTTATTCATATTTACTCTCATCTTTCTTCTTTCACACTTTTCCAAACTCAGTCACCAGCTTCTGCAGTTTCTGACATGAGTCAGACAACAGCGCTGTATCATCAGCGAACAACAACTGAGTCACTTCCCAAGGTCTCTCATCCAAAACAGACTGCATACTTGCCCCTCTTTCCAAAACTCTTGCATTCACCTCCCTAAAAACCCCATCCATAAACAAATCAAACAACCATGGAGTCATCACACACCCCTGACGCAAACCTACATTCACTGAGAACCAATTACTTTCCTCTCTTCCTAAATGTACACATGCCTTACATCCTCGATAAAACTTTTCACTGTTTCTAACAACTTGCCTACCGCACCATATATACTTAATACCTTCCACGGATCATCTATATCAACTCTACATATGCCTTCTCCAGATCCATAAATGCTACATACAAATCCAATTGCTTTTCTCAGTATTCCTCACACACATTCTTCAAAGCAAACACCTGATCCACACATCCTCTACCACTTCTGAAACCACACTGCTCTTCCTCAATCTGATGCTCTGTACATGCCTTCACACTCTCAATCAATACCCTCCCATATGATTTACCAGGAATACGCAACAAACTTATACCTCTGTAGTTTGAGCACTCACTCTTATCCCCTTTGCCTTTATACAATGGTACTATGCAAACGTTCCGCGAACCCTCATGCACATCACCATGAATCATACATACATCAAATAACCTTACCAACCAGTCGACAATATAATCACTACCTTTTTTAATAAATTCCACTGCAAAACCATCCAAACCTGCGGCCTAGACAGCTTTCATCTTCCGCAAAGCTTTTACTACCTCTTCTCTGTTTACCAAATCATTTTCCCTAACCCCCTCACTTTGCACATCACC
>NW_027265361.1:0-12979 GCF_036320965.1 Panulirus ornatus
CATCGACCCAATTCATTCTATTCCTTGCCCTCCTTTCACCCTCCTGCATGTTCAGGCCCCGATCACACAAAATCTTTTTCACTCCATCTTTCCACCTCCAATTTGGTCTCCCTCTTCTCCTCGTTCCCTCCACCTCCGACACATATATCCTCTTGGTCAATCTTTCCTCACTCATTCTCTCCATGCGCCCAAACCATTTCAAAACACCCTCTTCTGCTCTCTCAACCACGCTCTTTTTATTTCCACACATCTCTCTTACCCTTACGTTACTTACTCGATCAAACCACCTCACACCGCACATTGTCCTCAAACATCTCATTTCCAGCACATCCATCCTCCTGCGCACAACTCTATCCATAGCCCACGCCTCGCAACCATACAACATTGTTGGAACCAATATTCCTTCAATCATACCCATTTTTGCTTTCCGAGATAATGTTCTCGACTTCCACACATTCTTCAAGGCTCCCAGAATTTTCGCCCCCTCCCCCACCCTATGATTCACTTCCGCTTCCATGGTTCCATCCGCTGCCAGATCCACTCCCAGATATCTAAAACACTTTACTTCCTCCAGTTTTTCTCCATTCAAACTTACCTCCCTATTGACTTGACCCTCAACCCTACTGTACCTAATAACCTTGCTCTGATTCACATTTACTCTTAACTTTCTTCTTTCACACACTTTACCGAACTCAGTCACCAGCTTCTGCAGTTTCTCACATGAATCAGCCACCAGCGCTGTATCATCAGCAAACAACAACTGACTCACTTCCGAAGCTCTCTCATCCCCAACAGACTTCATACTTGCCCCTCTTTCCAGAACTCTTGCATTCACCTCCCTAGCAACCCCATCCATAAACAAATTAAACAACCATGGAGACATCACACACCCCTGCCGCAAACCTACATTCACTGAGAACCAATCACTTTCCTCTCTTCCTACACGTACACATGCCTTACATCCTCGATAAAAACTTTTCACTGCTTCTAACAACATGCCTCCCACACCATATATTCTTAATACCTTCCACACAGCATCTCTATCAACTCTATCATATGCCTTCTCCAGATCCATAAATGCTACATACAAATCCATTTGCTTTTCTAAGTATTTCTCACATACATTCTTCAAAGCAAACACCTGATCTACACATCCTCTATCACTTCTGAAACCACACTGCTCCTCCCCAATCTGATGCTCTGTACATGCCTTCACCCTCTCAATCAATACCCTTCCATATAATTTACCAGGAATACTCAACAAACTTATACCTCTGTAATTTGAGCACTCACTCTTATCCCATTTGCCTTTGTACAATGGCACTATGCACGCATTCCGCCAATCCTCAGGCACCTCCACATGAGTCATACATACATTAAATAACCTTACTAATCAGTTAACAATACAGTCACCTCCTTTTTTAAAAAATTCCACTGCAAATGAGAGTTGGGGTGAGAGAGTATCATTAAATTTTAGGGAGAATAAAAAGATGTTCTGGAAGGAGGTAAATGAAGTGCGTAAGACAAGGGAGCAAATGGGAACTTCAGTGAAGGGCGCAAATGGGGAGGTGATAACAAGTAGTGGTGATGTGAGAAGGAGATGGATTGAGTATTTTGAAAGTTTGTTGAATGTGTTTGATGATAGAGTGGCAGGTATAGGGTGTTTTGGTCGAGGTGGTGTGCAAATTGAGAGGGTTAGGGAAAATGATTTGGTAAACAGAGAAGAGGTAGTAAAAGCTTTGCGGAAGATGAAAGCCGGCAAGGCGGCAGGTTTGATATATATATATATATATATATATATATATATATATATATATATATATATATATATATATATATATATATATATATATATTCCTGTGAGTCCACGGGGAAAATGAAACATGAAAAGTTCCCAAGTGCACTTTCGTGTAATAATCACATCGTCAGGGGAGACACAAGAGAGAAATATAACAGTCAGTTGATATACATCGAAGAGACGAAGCTAGGACGCCATTTGGTGAACATGTGATTGTCCAAAACATACAACGAGCGTTCATAAACTTATCATTTTACACATCTTATCAACAATAAAGTTATCTAATTTGTACAGACCATCAACTTTATCGTTGATAAGATTTGTAAAATGATAAGTTTATGAACGCTTGTTGTATGTTTTGGACAATCACATGTTTACCAAATGGAGTCCTAGCTTCGTCTCTTCGATGTATATCAACTGACTGTTATATTTCTCTCTTGTGCCTCCCCTGATGATGAGATTATTACACGAAAGTGCACTTGGGAACTTTTTGTGTTTCATTTTCCCCGTCGACTCATAGGAAAATCTTGATCACGCGCAAAATTGTGATCCTTTCCAATATATATATATATATATATATATATATATATATATATATATATATATATATATATATATATATATATATATATATATATATATATATTTATAAATTAAAGGGAAATGTGGCACGACATGTTTTGTGGAGACAATCCACCTCGACAGGTGGCAGTACTGAACAAAGTTGTATAAATCCCATCATCACACTTGGTTCCTTCCTTGCAACCATAATCCGTCTAGGCCCAACACTGTCAGCTTTGTCTGGTCGTAATCCTTTTAGGGGAGAGTGATTAAGGAGGGTCAGGTGGCGGGGGTATACCTGGGTTGCTGGGTGTGTCATGAACAACTTTTTTTTAAGTTTTCGTGTTTTGACAATTCTCTCATAATGATTTGTTTAATGCTCGATTGGGCTTTAAAATTGTCTAGGGACAAATTGAAGTCCTTATTATTAGGAATTAAGACAGAATCAATGACGTTACCAGCAGAGAGGTATAAGATAAGAGGTTTTTCAAGGTTTATTGGGATGGTCATTTTCATGACTGTTTAGTGATCGTATTTTTGTGGTCATCCCTACATACTGACTTCTGATGCCAATAACACCTCTCTGTTATAGTCTTACCAGTCTGTCCTACATAAATATATTTACATTCCTTGCATTTGACGGTGTAAACACTTCCAATTGTTGCCTGATTTGGCCTATCATTTTCAAAGGTCTTGCTGATGTTATTGTACTGGAAAGCAACATTACAAAAACCGTTTTTCTTGGACATGTCTTCAGTTAGCTAAGTTGGGAGAACACGGTAACACTAGACTTTTAGACTTATCCTTACCTGTCACATCTTTGTTACAAGAAGCATAAAATGTCTTCCTAGCTTTCCAGAAGCTTTATTCACAAACCAATTTGGATAATATAACTGCCCAAAGATACGTTTTACATGACTATATTCATCTACCAGGCCTTTTACAACAGGCTATAGGCGAAAACATCAAACCCTGATAAGAATATCGTCAAATTTTCTTCCTATTCCTTTACCCAGGATGAAAAACTTGCACTGGGTTTTGGTCTCTTTTTCCTTCAAATCTAGAAATGCTTTTAATGTGAAGCATTTATTTCTTTTGTGAAATCCACTAATGGCACCAACCAGGAATTTGATTTCGTATCCAGTTCCGTTTTAAATGCCCTATCCAGTGAATGTATTTCTAATTTTAGTGACATTCCACAAAGATTCCAGAGAGCCATTGCAAACCTTAAGAAAAATGAAGATATTCACATCACAAAATCAGATATGATTAGTCAGTTCGTGATTTTGAATATTGTGCACTACAGATGTAAACTTCAGGATCTTTTAAATGATACTGATGCATATGAAAGATTAACATCCAATCCTCTAAATTCAGTAAGGATGGTGAATCCCTCTCTTCCTTATATATATGGTTCCCCAAAACTCACAAAGATGGATGTCCCTTAGACCAATTATATCATCTGTTAATTCTCCTAGTTATAAGTTATCTCAATGGTTAGCAAAATATCTCAGCAATGTTCAAGGAAAATTCTCTTCATCGCATGTTATGAATAGTTTAGATTTTGTTAACAAAGTTAGAACCATCAATCTACCTGATTATAAGCTCATCAGTTTTGATGTGAATTTCCTTTTCACTAAAGAACCCACTAACAAAACCACCACATATCTGAGGAGGAAATTGCCCAGTCTCAACCTTGACTTGTCTCTGCCCATAAAAAACTTTCATTGACTTAGTAGAGCTTTGTGTTTCTAATAATGTTTTCCAAGATGATGAACGTAATTTTCATAAGCAGAAATTTGATCTTACCGTGGGAAACCCTCTTAGTCCGATTCTTAGTAATCTATTTATGGAATATCTTGATATTGAAATTTCAACTACAATCAACAATCATCCGAAAGTCTCGTACAGATACGTGGATGTATGGTCCTTGTGGCCATTATCCCCAGATGGTGATGTATTCTTTAATAGATTAGATAACATCCACCCCACTATCAAATTTAAGATGGAATGGGAAAATAAAGGCAAATTGCCTTTTCTAGATGTGTTGATAAATAGAGAATCTGATCATTTGTCCTTTACAAATTACAGGAAGCCCACCAATTCTGAGAGTTATATTCATCATTTCTCAGTACATGATCCTTCTTTTAAAATGTCTGTAGTTATGTCTGTGTTTTTAAGTGCACTACGGTTATGTGATCCTATAGGCCTGGTAGATGAATGTAGTCGTATAACACGGATCTTTAGGCAGTTATATCATCCAAATAAGTCTGTGAATAAATCTTACTGGAAAGCTAGGAGGGCATTTTATGCTTCTTGTGTTGCCCTGTTCTTCTAACGTAGCTAATCTGAGACATGCCCCAAAAAACGGCTCTTGAAATTGTACTTTCCCGAAAGATCCTTACCACTCTGACCAACATAGAATTTATTACAATTTCCACATGGCACTTTATAGATGCATCCAAGAGAATTTTCTGTTGAATTCCTGATTAAGATATTCTTTATAGTGTCATTGTTGCTAAAGGCAACATTTACATTAAATGATTTAAGTAACATGGGAAGTAAATTGAAATCATTATTAAAAGGGAGAACTAAAAGATTCTTGGTGTCAATGGGAGGTTTGGGCTCAGCTCTGTAAAATGATTTCTTTGCTAACTTAAAGGATTTATCAATGAAAGATCTAGGGTACTTTAACTTACATCTAATAGAATATATCTTAAACTCGTCATATATAAACTCTGGACTGCAAATAAGTAATGCCCTAAGGAACATAGATTGAAATTATCATTATTTAAGTCTGTCATGTTGAGATGAGTAATAATAGATATATGAGCATACATTGGTGGGTATTCTGTATATGCTAAACTTAAACTTGTTTCCTTGCCTATGGATCATGCAATCTAAAAATGTTAACATACTAATATTTTCTTTTTCTACAGTAAATTTGATGGAAGGTATTAAATTGTTAAGTAAGGGGAGAAATATTTGTAAATTTTCATTTGTTGGCCAAACACAAAGAACATCATCTACATACCTAACCCAAATTACATTAGAAGGTAAGATATCCTTTAGTAATTTTGTTTCAAAAAATTCCATGTAAAGATTACATAGTACAGGTGAAAGAGGGTTACCCATTGCCATACCAAATTTTTGAGCATAATAATCTCCATTTTATTGAAATACACAGTCTTTTATACACAATCTTATCAGTTCAATGAAAACAGACTTTGAAACAGGTAAATGAATATCATCCAAGACATCAAATAATATTCTAAAAGGTCATCGACTGGAACTTTAGTGAAAAGTGAGGAAACATCAAAGCTAACTAGTTTGAAATAAAAATTAACATTGATATTGTTTAGCATGTTGAGTAAATCTACATTGTTCATGATATCAGAATTTAATACCGTACCCACTAAAGGGATTGATAAAGAAACTAAACATTTTGACAATTTATATGTGATGAAGCCTACTGAACTAACTATAGGTCTTGCTGGAAAATTCTGTTAATGTGTTTTCATAAGTCCATACATATATGGCAATGAAGGGGACAAAGATGGCAAACTTTTGATAAGAGAACTATTACCTTCCAACAACAACTTCATTTTTTTTTTATTGAAATGAGAATTAACTGCCTCTAAGGGATTTTTACTATTAGTGTTCCCTTTTAATAATAATTTCACTTTACTGCCCAGCAAAGTGATCATTGATGATCATTGTATTGACTGGAGTAATGCCATCTCAATTATTAACTCTAACTCTATTATCAAGAGAAATATCATTGAATCTTCTATTATTGAATAAACAAAGAATTATAGTATTAATATTAGTGATGGGCTATACAAATTAGATAACTTTATTGTTGATAAAATTTGTAAAATTTGTACAATGATAAGTTTCTGAACGCTCGTTGTATGTTTTGGACAATCACATGTTTACCTAATGGCGTCCTAGCTTCGTCTCTTCGATGCATATCAACTGACTTATATTTCTCTCTTGTGTCTCCTCTGATGATGTGATTATTACACGAAAGTGCATCTGGGAACTTATCGTGTATCATTTTCCCCGTCGACTCATAGGAATATATATATATGTATATATATATATATATATATATATATATATATATATATATATATATATATATATATATATATATATATATATATATATATATATATATATATATATATATATATATATGGAAGTAAGGGGAGTGGGGGAGGAATGGGATGTATTTAGGGAATCAGTGATGGATTGCGCAAAAGATGCTTGTGGCATGAGAAGAGTGGGAGGTGGGTTGATTAGAAAGGGTAGTGAGTGGTGGGATGAAGAAGTAAGAGTATTAGTGAAAGAGAAGAGAGAGGCATTTGGACGATTTTTGCAGGGAAAAAATGAAATTGAGTGGGAGACGTATAAAAGAAAGAGACAGGAGGTCAAGAGAAAGGTACAAGAGGTGAAAAAAAGGGCAAATGAGAGTTGGGGTGAGAGAGTATCATTAAATTTTAGGGAGAATAAAAAGATGTTCTGGAAGGAGGTAAATAAAGTGCGTAAGACAAGGGAGCAAATGGGAACTTCAGTGAAGGGCGCAAATGGGGAGGTGATAACAAGTAGTGGTGATGTGAGAAGGAGATGGAGTGAGTATTTTGAAGGTTTGTTGAATGTGTTTGATGATAGAGTGGCAGATATAGGGTGTTTTGGTCGAGGTGGTGTGCAAACTGCGAGGGTTAGGGAAAATGAGTTGGCAAACAGAGAAGAGGTAGTAAAAGCTTTGCGGAAGATGAAAGCCGGCAAGGCAGCAGGTTTGGATGGTATTGCAGTGGAATTTATTAAAAAAGGGGGTGACTGTATTGTTGACTGGTTGGTAAGGTTATTTAATGTATGTATGACTCATGGTGAGGTGCCTGAGGATTGGCGGAATGCGTGCATAGTGCCATTGTACAAAGGCAGAGGGGATAAGAGTGAGTGCTCAAATTACAGAGGTATAAGTTTGTTGAGTATTCCTGGCAAATTATATGGGAGGGTATTGATTGAGAGGGTGAAGGTATGTACAGAGCATCAGATTGGGGAAGAGTAGTGTGGTTTCAGAAGTGGTAGAGGATGTGTGGATCAGGTGTTTGCTTTGAAGAATGTATGTGAGAAATACTTAGAAAAGCAAATGGATTTGTATGTAGCATTTATGGATCTGGAGAAGGCATATGATAGAGTTGATAGAGATGCTCTGTGGAAGGTATTAAGAATATATGGTGTGGGAGGCAAGTTGTTAGAAGCAGTGAAAAGTTTTTATCGAGGATGTAAGGCATGTGTACATGTAGGAAGAGAGGAAAGTGATTGGTTCTTAGTGAATGTAGGTTTGCGGCAGGGGTGTGTGAAGTCTCCATGATGTTTAATTTGTTTATGGATGGGGTTGTTAGGGAGGTAAATGAAAGAGTTTTGGAAAGAGGGGCAAGTATGAAGTCTGTTGGGGATGAGAGAGCTTGGGAAGTGAGTCAGTTGTTGTTCGCTGATGATACAGCGCTGGTGGCTGATTCATGTGAGAAACTGCAGAAGCTGGTGACTGAGTTTGGTAAAGTGTGTGAAAGAAGAAAGTTAAGAGTAAATGTGAATCAGAGCAAGGTTATTAGGTACAGTAGGGTTGATGGTCAATTCAATTGGGAGGTGAGTTTGAATGGAGAAAAACTGGAGGAAGTGGTGTTTTAGATATCTGGGAGTGGATCTGGCAGCGGATGGAACCATGGAAGCGGAAGTGGATCATAGGGTGGGGGAGGGGGCGAAAATTCTGGGAGCCTTGAAGAATGTGTGGAAGTCGAGAACATTATCTCGGAAAGCAAAAATGGGTATGTTTGAAGGAATAGTGGTTCCAACAATGTTGTATGGTTGCGAGGCGTGGACTATGGATAAAGTTGTGCGCAGGAGGATGGATGTACTGGAAATGAGATGTTTGAGGACAATGTGTGGTGTGAGGTAGTTTGATCGAGTAAGTAACGTAAGGGTAAGAGAGATGTGTGGAAATAAAAAGAGCGTGGTTGAGAGAGCAGAAGAGGGTGTTTTGAAATGGTTTGGGCACATGGAGAGAATGAGTGAGGAAAGATTGACCAAGAGGATATATGTGTCGGAGGTGGAGGGAACGAGGAGAAGAGGGAGACCAAATTGGAGGTGGAAGGATGGAGTGAAAAAGATTTTGTGTGATCGGGGCGTGAACATGCAGGAGGGTGAAAGGAGGGCAAAGAATAGAGTGAATTGGAGCGATGTGGTATACCGGGGTTGACGTGCTGTCAGTGGATTGAATCAAGGCATGTGTATGGGGGTGGGTTGGGCCATTTCGTTCGTCTGTTTCCTTGCGCTACCTCGCAAACGCGGGAGACAGCGTCAAAGCAAAAAAAAAAAAAAAAAAAAATATATATATATATATATATATATATATATATATATATCATATATATATATATATATATATATATATATATATATATATATATATATATATATATATATTTATATATATATATATATATATATATATATATATATATATATATATATATACATATATATATATATATATATATATATATATATATATATATATATATATATATATATATATATATATATATATATATATATATATATATATATATATATATATATATATATATATATATATATATATATATATATATATATATATATATATATATATATATATATATATATATATATATATATATATATATATATATATATATATATATATATATATATATATATATATATATATATATATATATATATATATATATATATAATTTACCAGGAATACTCAACAAACTTATACCTCTGTAATTTGAGCACTCACTCTTATCCCCTTTGCCTTTGTACAATGACACTATGCACGCATTCCGCCAATCCTCAGGCACCTCACCATGAGTCATACATACATTAAATAATCGTACCAACCAGTCAATAATACAGTCACCCCCTTTTTTGATAAATTCCACTGCAATACCATCCAAACCTGCTGCCTTGCCGGCTTTCATCTTCCGCAAAGCTTTTACTACCTCTTCTCTGTTTACCAAATCATTTTCCCTAACCCTCTCACTTTGCACACCACCTCGACCAAAACACCCTATATCTGCCACTCTATCATCAAACACATTCAACAAACCTTCAAAATACTCACTCCATCTCCTTCTCACATCCCCACTACTTGTTATCACCTCCCCATTTGCGCCCTTCACTGAAGTTCCCATTTGCTCCCTTGTCTTACGCACTTTATTTACCTCCTTCCAGAACATCTTTTTATTCTCCCTAAAATTTAATGATACTCTCTCACCCCAACTCTCATTTGCCCTCTTTTTCACCTCTTGCACCTTTCTCTTGACCTCCTGTCTCTTTCTTTTATACATCTCCCACTCAACTGCATTTTTTCCCTGCAAAATTCGTCCAAATACCTCTCTCTTCTCTTTCACTAATAAGCTTACTTCTTCATCCCACCACTCACTACCCTTTCTAATCAACCCACCTCCCACTCTTCTCATGCCACAAACATCTTTTGCGCAATCCATCACTGATTCCCTAAATACATCACATTCCTCCCATTGATTGAGAGGGTGAAGGCATGTACAGAGCATCAGATTGGGGAAGAGCAGTGTGGTTCAGAAGTGGTAGAGGATGTGTGGATCAGGTGTTTGCTTTGAAGAATGTATGTGAGAAATACTTAGAAAAGCAAATGGATTTGTATGTAGCATTTATGGATCTGGAGAAGGCATATGATAGAGTTGATAGAGATGCTCTGTGGAAGGTATTAAGAATATATGATGTGGTAGGCAAGTTGTTAGAAGCAGTGAAAAGTTTTTATCGAGGATGTGTGGCATGTGTACGTGTAGGAAGAGAGGAAAGAGATTGGTTCTCAGTGAATGTAGGTTTGCGGCAGGGGTGTGTGATGTCTCCATGGTTGTTTAATTTGTTTATGGATGGGGTTGTTAGGGAGGTGAATGCAAGAGTTTTGGAAAGAGGGGCGAGTATGAAGTCTGTTGTGGATGAGAGAGCTTGGGAAGTGAGTCAGTTGTTGTTCGCTGATGATACAGCGCTGGTGGCTGATTCATGTGAGAAACTGCAGAAGCTGGTGACTGAGTTTGGTAAAGTGCGTGAAAGAAGAAATGTGAATAAGAGCAAGGTTATTAGGTACAGTAGGGTTGAGGGTCAAGTCAACTGGGAGGTAAGTTTGAATGGAGAAAAACTGGAGGAAGTAAAGTGTTTTAGATATCTGGGAGTGGATCTGGCAGCGGATGGAACCATGGAAGCGGAATTGGATCATAGGGTGGGGGAGGGGGCGAAAATCCTGGGAGCCTTGAAGAATGTGTGGAAGTCGAGAACATTATCTAGGAAAGCAAAAACGGGTATGTTTGAAGGAATAGTGGTTCCAACAATGTTGTATGGTTGTGCGCAGGAGGATGGATGTGCTGGAAATGAGATGTTTGAGGACAATGTGTGGTGTGAGGTGGTTTGATCGAGTAAGTAACGTAAGGGTAAGAGAGATGTGTGGAAATAAAAAGAGCATGGTTGAGAGAGCAGAAGAGGGTGTTTTGAAATGGTTTGGGCACATGGAGAGAATGAGTGAGGAACGATTGACCAAGAGGACATATGTGTCGGAGGTGGAGGGAACGAGGAGAAGTGGGAGACCAAATTGGAGGTGGAAAGATGGAGTGAAAAAGATTTTGAGCGATCGGGGCCTGAACATGCAGGAGGGTGAAAGGAGGGCAAGGAATAGAGTGAATTGGAGCGATGTGGTATACCGGGGTTGACGTGCTGTCAGTGGATTGAATCAGGGCATGTGAAGCGTCTGGGGTAAACCATGGAAAGCTGTGTAGGTATGTATAGTTGCGTGTGTGGACGTATGTATATACATGTGTATGGGGGTGGGTTGGGCCATTTCTTTCGTCTGTTTGCTTGCGCTACCTCCCAAACGCGGGAGACAGCGACAAAGGAAAAATATATATATATATATGTAGGTTTGCGGCAGGGGTGTGTGATGTCTCCATGGTTGTTTAATTTGTTTATGGATGGGGTTGTTAGGGAGGTAAATGCAAGAGTTTTGGAAAGAGGGGCAAGTATGAAGTCTGTTGGGGATGAGAGAGCTTGGGAAGTGAGTCAGTTGTTGTTCGCTGATGATACAGCGCTGGTGGCTAATTCATGTGAGAAACTGCAGAAGCTGGTGACTGAGTTTGGTAAAGTGTGTGGAAGAAGAAAGTTAAGAGTAAATGTGAATAAGAGCAAGGTTATTAGGTACAGTAGGGTTGAGGGTCAAGTCAATTGGGAGGTGAGTTTGAATGGAGAAAAACTGGAGGAAGTGAAGTGTTTTAGATATCTGGGAGTGGATCTGGCAGCGGATGGAACCATGGAAGCGGAAGTGGATCATAGGGTGGGGGAGGGGGCGAAAATTCTGGGAGCCTTGAAGAATGTGTGGAAGTCGAGAACATTATCTCGGAAAGCAAAAATGGGTATGTTTGAAGGAATAGTGGTTCCAACAATGTTGTATGGTTGCGAGGCGTGGGCTATGGATAGAGTTGTGCGCAGGAGGATGGATGTGCTGGAAATGAGATGTTTGAGGACAATGTGTGGTGTGAGGTGGTTTGATCGAGTGAATAACGTAAGGGTAAGAGAGATGTGTGGAAATAAAAAGAGCGTGGTTGAGAGAGCAGAAGAGGGTGTTTTGAAGTGGGTTGGGCACATGGAGAGAATGAGTGAAGAAAGATTGACCAAGAGGATATATGTGTCGGAGGTGGAGGGAACGAGGAGAAGAGGGAGACCAAATTGGAGGTGGAAAGATGGAGTGAAAAAGATTTTGTGTGATCGGGGCGTGAACATGCAGGAGGGTGAAAGGAGGGCAAGGAATAGAGTGAATTGGAGCGATGTGGTATACCGGGGTTGACGTGCTGTCAGTGGATTGAATCGGGGCATGTGAAGCGTCTGGGGTAAACCATGGAAAGCTGTGTAGGTATGTATATTTGCGTGTGTGGACGTATGTATATACATGTGTATGGGGGGGGGGGGGGTTGGGCCATTTCTTTCGTCTGTTTCCTTGCGCTACCTCGCAAACGCGGGAGACAGCGACAAAGTATAATAAAAAAAATAATAATAATATATATTATCTTATTTATTTTTTATTATACTTTATCGCTGTCTCCAGCGTTAGCAAAGTAGAGCAAGGATTCAGACGAAAGATTGGCTCAACCCTCCCACATACACATGTATATACATACACGTCCACACACGCACATATACATACCTATACATTTCAACGTATACATATATACACACACACACAGACATATAATTATATACACATGTACATAATTCATACCGTCTGACCTTATTCATTCCCGTCGTCACTCTGCCACACATGAAATGACAAGCCCCTCCCCCCGCATGTGCGCGAGGTAGCGCTAGGAAAAGACAACAAAGGCCACATTCGTTCACACTCAGTCTCTAGCTGTCATGTAAAATGCACCGATACCACAGCTCCCTTTCCACATCCAGGCCCCACAAAACTCTCCATGGTTTACCACAGACGCTTCACATGCCCTGGTTCAATCCATTGACAGCACATAGATCAAG